>NC_048579.1:65214578-65324578 GCF_013265735.2 Oncorhynchus mykiss
AGGGATAGAGGGAGGGTGAGATAGAGAGAGGGTGAGATAGAGGGAGGGAGGATAGAGGGAGGGAGGGATAGAGGGAGGGATAGAGGGATAGAGGGAGGGAGGGATAGAGAGAGGGAGGGAGGGAGGGAGGGAGGGAGGGAGGGAGGGAGGGAGGGAGGGAGGGAGGGAGGGAGGGAGGGAGGGAGGGATAGAGACAGGGAGGGATAGAGGGAGGGAGGGATAGAGAGAGGGAGGGAGGGATAGAGAGAGGGAGGGAGGGATAGAGAGAGGGATAGAGGGAGTTAGAGATAGAGAGAGGGAGGGATAGAGTGAGGGAGGGATAGAGACAGTTAGGGATAAAGGGAGGGAGGGAGGGATAGAGGGAGGGATAGAGGAATAGAGGGAGTTAGGGATAGAGGGAGGGATGGATAGAGGGAGGGATAGAGGGAGGGATAGAGGAATAGAGGGAGTTAGGGATAGAGGAATAGAGGGAGGGAGGGATAGAGGAAGTTAGGGATAGAGGGAGGGAGGGATATAGAGGGAGGGAGGGATATAGAGGGAGGGTGAGATAGAGGGAGGGTGAGATAGAGAGAGGGTGAGGGTGAGATAGAGGGAGGGAGAATAGAGGGAGGTAGGGATAGAGGGAGGGAGGGATAGAGGGAGGGTGAGATAGAGAGAGGGTGAGATAGAGGGAGGGAGGATAGAGGGAGGATAGAGGGAGGGAGGGAGGGATAGAGGGAGGGATAGAGGAATAGAGGTAGTTAGGGATATAGGAATAGAGGGAGGGAGGGATAGAGGAAGTTAGGGATAGAGGGAGGGAGGGATAGAGGGAGGGTGAGATAGAGGGAGGGTGAGATAGAGAGAGGGTGAGATAGAGGGAGGGAGAATAGAGGGAGGGAGGGATAGAGGGAGGGTGAGATAGAGAGAGGGTGAGATAGAGGGAGGGAGGATAGAGGGAGGGAGGGATAGAGGGAGGGATAGAGGGATAGAGGGAGGGAGGGATAGAGAGAGGGAGGGAGGGAGAGTTGTCGTGCTTTCAAAGCTCTTTATCACTTCGTGACTCCGAGTCCCTGCCAGGAACAGTAGTCTAGTGGCACCCGGCCCACTGGTGTGAATCCTATCGCTCTGAGCCTTCTTAACCAGCCTTAATGAGCAAACAGCTTATGGGCCTTAATTGATGAATTGAGTTGATTAGCATTATAGATCCATTGGTTACCTCTCGGTTGTCCAGGTCAGCCTGGACCAGGGTTCCCTTGAAGCAGGGTTCCACGTATTGGACATAGTCGCTGTACTGTGGGACAGAACGCATGGGGAAAACAGGTCAAGGGTCAGACGTGTGTGTGTGTGTGTGTGTGTGTGTGTGTGTGTGTGTGTGTGTGCGTGCGTGCGTGCACGTATAGGGAAACAGGTCAAGGAGAGTTAAGGAGTTCAGCAGGTGTAATCTCAGCTGGAACAGAGAATCTCTGTGATGGCAAATGTAACAACAGCAGTGTATGTAACATCACATGACACATGTTGTCCAATCGTCTTCTGGCCGAGGCACCTTATCATACATGATGACCTTCCAGCAATATAACCATCAACATGTTCTGAATTGGGCAGATGGGGTTGTATAAATACATGGATCATTCTGCCATAATTCACCATAACATATTGTGTATGATTGGAGATGCACACATCATTTTCAATGATTTTATTCCATTGCAGCTGAATCATTAAATCCAGGTCAGCCCTAAATGGTGTGTCTGTGTGTCTCTTGGGTCTGTTTTGCTTGTGTGTGTCTGTGTGTGTGTGTTTTGCTTGCGTGTGTGTTTTGCTTGCATGTGTGTGAGTGAGTGAGTGAGTGTGTGTGTGTGAGTGAGTGAGTGAGTGAGTGAGTGAGTGAGTGAGTGAGTGAGTGTGTGTGTGTGTGAGTGAGTGAGTGAGTGAGTGTGTGTGTGTGTTAAACGCTGCGTGAGGCAGAGTAAATAATGTGTGTGTGTTAATCTCCTAGTTACTCACGGCGATGACGTTGACAAAGTCGTTCTCCCCTAGTGTGTCCAGGATGGTGTTAATAGTGTGCTTGGCAATAGTGAGCCTGAGACCCTTCATACTCCCGCTGACGTCCACTACGATGATGATGTCCTTGGGAGAGGTCGCAGCCTGGATGTACCTGGAACAGAGCAGAGGGCAAAGGTCAACTGATTCAATCAATCAGATATTTGGTTTTCAGGTATTTGTTGGTCTGTTGGGGCATCTGGATATCAACAAAGGTGGGACGTATACGATACGGATTATAAAGTTCTGTCTGCTCTAAAGGCCTGTCTGTCTGCTCTAAAGGCCTGTCTGCTATAAAGGCCTGTCTGCTCTAAATACCTGTCTGCTCTAAAGGCCTGTCTGCTCTAAAGGCCTGTCTGTCTGCTCTAAAGGCATGTCTGTCTGCTCTAAAGGCCTGTCTGTCTGTCCTAAAGGCATGCCTGTCTGCTCTAAAGGTCTGTTTGCTCTAAAGGCCTGTCTGCTCTAAAGACCTGTCTGCTCTAAAGGCCGGTCTGTCTGCTCTAAATGCCTGTCGGTCTGCTCTAAAGGCCTGTCTGTCTGCTCTAAAGGCCTGTCTGCTCTAAAGGCCTGTCTGCTCTAAATACCTGTCTGCTCTAAAGACCTGTCTATCTGTCTGCTCTATATACCTGTCTGCTCTAAAGGCCTGTCTGCTCTAATGGTCTGTCTGCTCTAAATACCTGTCTGCTCTAAAGACATGTCTGCTATAAATGCCTGTCTGCTCTAAAGGTCTGTCTGTCTGCTCTATATGCCTGTCTGCTCTAAAGACCTGTCTGCTCTAAAGACCTGTCTGCTCGAAATACCTGTCTGCTCTAAATACCTGTCTGCTCTAAATACCTGTCTGCTCTAAAGGTCTGTCTGCTCTAAATACCTGTCTGCTCTAAAGACCTGTCTGCTCTAAAGGCCTGTCTGCTCTAAAGGTCTGTCTGCTCTAAATACCTGTCTGCTCTAAATGCCTGTCTGCTCTAAAAGCCTGTCTGCTCTAAAAGCCTGTCTGCTCTAAATACCTGTCTGCTCTAAATGCCTGTCTGCTCTAAATTCCTGTCTGCTCTAAATTCCTGTCTGCTCTAAAAGCCTGTCTGCTCTAAATGCCTGTCTGCTCTAAATGCCTGTCTGCTCTAAAAGCCTGTCTGCTCTAAAAGCCTGTCTGCTCTATATGCCTGTCTGCTCTAATGGCCTGTCTGCTCTAAAGACCTGTCTGGCTGGACCTATTGCAAGCCAAGGCCAAAGGTTTATACGAGAGGTCAAGGTTCAGTGGATACACGATTACCCAGACATTCTTAGAATTCCAGCTGGTTCTATGGTTCTGATACGGAACAATGGAACAGTTGGAAGGAGGAGTCAGAACTGTCCAGGAATATCTCCTGAGAGGTTAATGAGCTTGGGCACACTGGAGGATAAGGATAAAGAGAGGATGGAAGGGGAGGAGGGAGGGAGGTCACATGGAGGGTGTAAATAAAGAGAGGATGGAAGGGGAGGAGGGAGGGAGGTCACATGGAGGGTGTAAATAAAGAGAGGATGGAAGGGGAGGAGGGAGGGAGGTCACATGGAGGGTGTAAATAAAGAGATGACGATCGAAGGGGAGGAGGGTGGGAGGATGGCCGCTCCTCTCTTATCCTGTCCTCTGTCGACCAGGAATTTCTTACATACCACACCAAGCCATTGTCTTAACCATCAGACCGACAACACTCTCAACATCCAAGACTGAGGACACTCTCAACATCCAAGACTGAGGACACTCTCAATATCCAAGACTGAGGACACTCTCAACATCCAAGACTGAGGACACTCTCAATATCCAAGACTGAGGACACTCTCAATATCCAAGACTGAGGACACTCTCAACATCCAAGACTGAGGACACTCTCAACATCCAAGACTGAGGACACTCTCAACATCCAAGACTGAGGACACTCTCAACATCCAAGACTGAGGACACTCTCAACATCCAAGACTGAGGACACTCTCAATATCCAAGACTGAGGACACTCTCAATATCCAAGACTGAGGACACTCAACATCCAAGACTGAGGACACTCTCAACATCCAAGACTGAGGACACTCTCAACATCCAAGACTGAGGACACTCTCAACATCCAAGACTGAGGACACTCTCAACATCCAAGACTGAGGACACTCTCAACATCCAAGACTGAGGACACTCTCAACATCCAAGACTGAGGACACTCTCAATATCCAAGACTGAGGACATTCTCAATATTCAAGACTGAGGACACTCTCAATATCCAAGACTGAGGACACTCTCAACATCCAAGACTGAGGACACTCTCAACATCCAAGACTGAGGACACTCTACATCCAAGACTGAGGACATTCTCAATATCCAAGACTGAGGACACTCAACATCCAAGACTGAGGACACTCTCAATATCCAAGACTGAGGACACTCTCAACATCCAAGACTGAGGACACTCTCAACATCCAAGACTGAAGACATTCTCAGTATCCAAGACTGAGGACACTCTCAATATCCAAGACTGAGGACACTCAACATCCAAGACTGAGGACACTCAACATCCAACGATGTGTGGCTGTCTGGCTCTGTAGTCCTTTCCTGCAGTCAAATGACCTAATTACCTGGGGCGGCAGGGTAGCCTAGTGGTTAGAGTGTTGGACTAGTAACCAAAAGGTTGAAAGTACAAATATGTCGTTCTGCCCCTGAACAGGCAGTTAACCAACTGTTCCTAGGCCGTCATTGAAAATAAGAATTTGTTCTTAATTGACTTGCCTAGTTAAATAAAGGTTAAATAAAAAATGTTGAAAAAAACCTCATGGGTGGAATGTTATTCATATTTTTTAAAATTAATAAACATTTTTTTTTTTTTTCATGCCTAAAATCTGGTGTTTCTATGTCAACCAGTTGTGTTATGCTTCAGTCTTCTGTGATGAATATAAAGTGTAATATTGGGAAGCAAACTCAACATGTAATACATTTCAACTCTATATCTGACATGATACAGGTGTTTTCTTTCTGTTCAGCCCATAACCACGTGTGTGAGGTGTACATTTTGTTTCAACGTAGATATGTTTAAGACCAAGAAACACTCTGTGTGACCCTGATTTCCCCACTGCAGTAAAAAGGTTTAATTAAGGTCCTTTTATACCAAATTAGGAAGAATCCTAAACTGAGACTATTATGCAAAAGTAGAGATGATTTATTGGGACATCATGATGCCCAAAAAGTGCATTGTACAGAAAAGTACATAAACTAAAGTGTGGAAAAAACAAACCAAACGTTCAGACATCAAACCACCCTCAGTGTGAATAAACAGGAAACCCGAGAACTCTCCAACTGGGATTCCTGGAAAACCTGGGGATTTAGTGAAAGCTACCAGACCTTTCCAATCCTCATTCCTCAGCCAGGGCAACACCTCATCAAGAGAGTGTGATTCCAAATCCCCTCTGCTCCGCTCTACATTTAGTTAGACCGTAACGGACCTAATCTACACTGTCAAAACGTACAGGACAGACCACAAATTACTCCTCAATAGTGACCCTTTGACCCGGACACTGTGTTTTCCCCACAGGAGCTGCTGTCCAGGTTGCCGTGACCACCAGACCCAGGGATGGTAATAGCCAGCCTATCAGGTGGCAGCGTGGGGGTTGTAATTCCCTGCAGACCAAGGACAGACGGCCAGTCACCGAAATAACAGATTAGTGAAGCTAGATAGCCAAGGAACTGCTGGGTTCAGGGAATCTAACAGATTACTTCCTCATTACTACAGGCTCACACAGGAAATACTCCCAGATGACTTCCTCTTTCCTCCTAACAAAAAGGCTCTCAGAGCAGGAAGACAGACAGATATGGGCTGCACGACGCCCCAAATTCAACCCTATTCCCTATATAGTGCACTACTTTAGACCAGAGCCCTATTCCCTATATAGTGCACTACTTTAGACCAGAGCCCTATTCCCTATATAGTGCACTACTTTAGACCAGAGCCCTATTCCCTATATACTGTACTACTGTTGACCAGAGCCCTATTCCCTATATAGTGCACTACTTTAGTCCAGAGCCCTATTCCCTATATAGTGCACTACTTTAGACCAGAGCCCTATTCCCTATATAGTGCACTACTTTAGACCAGAGCCCTATTCCCTATATACTGTACTACTGTTGACCAGAGCCCTATTCCCTATATAGTGCACTACTGTTTACCAGGGCCCTATTCCCTATATAGTGCACTACTGTTGACCAGGGCCCTATTCCCTATATAGTGCACTACTGTTGACCAGAGCCCTATTCCCTATATAGTGCACTACTGTTGACCAGGGCCCTATTCCCTATATAGTGTACTACTGTTGACCAGAGCCCTATTCCCTATATAGTGCACTACTGTTGACCAGAGCCCTATTCCCTATATAGTGTACTACTGTTGACCAGGGCCCCATTCCCTATATAGTGCACTACTGTTGACCAGAGCCCTATTCCCTATATAGTGCACTACTGTTGACCAGGGCCCCATTCCCTATATAGTGCACTACTGTTGACCAGAGCCCTATTCCCTATATAGTGCACTACTGTTGACCAGGGCCCCATTCCCTATATAGTGCACTACTGTTGACCAGAGCCCTATTCCCTATATAGTGCACTACTGTTTACCAGGGCCCTATTCCCTATATAGTGCACTACTGTTGACCAGGGCCCTATTCCCTATATAGTGTACTACTGTTGACCAGAGCCCTATTCCCTATATAGTACACTACTGTTGACCAGAGCCCTATTCCCTATATAGTGCACTACTTTAGACCAGGGCCCTATTCCCTATATAGTGCACTACTGTTGACCAGGGCTCTATTCCCTATATAGTGTACTACTGTTGACCAGGGCTCTATGTAGGGAATAGGGTGCCATTTGGGATGCAGATTTAGGGACTCACCAGTTTCTGTTCCTGCAGTCAAACGTGACGACACCATTTTCATCTGGGGTCCATGCGATGCCTGCGGAAATGGTGTATTGGAAATACCTGGTGAACTCACAATATGGTACAATGCTGAATTAGCAGTTCAGATGACCTGATAGACTCAGTTATAGACTGGAACAGCTGAGTCCCACTATACCTCTAATGACCTGATAGACTCAGTTATAGACTGGAACAGCTGAGTCCCACTATACCTCTAATGACCTGATAGACTCAGTTATAGACTGGAACAGCTGAGTCCCACTATACCTCTAATGACCAGAATGACTCAGCTATAGACACTGCTATTCTCCATTAAAACTGCTGTCAGTTAAACCTAGCAGGGCTATTGGGTTCAGCTGGGCCTGCTGCAGTGTGGAGTGCTGATCTGTATATTTGTCCTGTCCCGTCCTGCCTGCCTGTCTGTCTGTCTGTGTGATGTTACCTGGGTAGAGTCTGAAGAAGCCAGTGGCACTGCCAAAGTACTGCCAGGTTAGAGTAGGGTCCTTCTGGAAGTTATCCACGAACACATCGTTCAGGGCCTCCGACATGTACACCCCGTTTAGAATACCAGGGTCTGACCAGACCGAGGGAGAGGGAGAGGGAGAGGGAGAGGGAGAGGGAGAGGGAGAGGGAGAGGGAGAGAGAGAGAGAGAGAGAGAGAGAGAGAGAGAGAGAGAGAGAGAGAGAGAGAGAGAGAGAGAGAGAGAGAGAGAGAGAGAGAGAGAGAGAGAGAGAGAGAGAGAGAGAGAGAGAGAGAGAGAGAGAGAGAGAGAGAGAGAGAGAGAGAGAGAGAGAGAGAGGAAGAGTGAGAGAGAGGAAGTGTGAGAGAGAGGAAGTGTGAGAGAGAGAGATAGCGCAGGTGTGTGAGAGAGAGAAAGAGAGAGAGCGAGAGAGAGGGGAGGGAGAGGGGAGTAGAAGCAGAGGGACAGGGAGGAAGTAAGAGAGAGTGTGGGAGAGAGAGAAAGAGAGAGAGTGTGGGAGAGAGAGTGTGGGACAGAGTGTGAGAGAGGAAGTGTGAGAGAGAGAGAGAGAGAGAGAGAGAGAGAGAGAGAGAGACAGAAAGAGAGAGAGAGAGAGCCAGAGAGAGAGAGAGAGCGCAAGTGTGTGAGAGAGCGAAAGAGAGAGTGCGAGAGAAAGAAAGAGAGAGAGAGAGAGAGAGAGAGAGAGAGAGAGAGAGAGAGAGAGAGGAGCAGGGTAAAGTGTTAGTATCTGATGAACATTGCTCCCTTTAAGGCCTCTGCCTCTCTAACCCAACCCTGTCTGGATAACGTTGAGAGACCATGGCTAAATGAACCAGACAGGGAGCTAACCCAACCCTGTCTGGATAACGTTGAACCAGACAGGGAGCCTAACCCAACCCTGTCTGGATAACGTTGAACCAGACAGGGAGCTAACCCAAGCCTGTCTGGATAACGTTGAACCAGACAGGGAGCTAACCCAACCCTGTCTGGATAACGTTGAACCAGACAGGGAGCTAACCCAACCCTGTCTGGATAACGTTGAACCAGATAGGGAGCCTAACCCAACCCTGTCTGGATAACGTTGAGAGACCATGGCTAAATGAACCAGACAGGGAGCTAACCCAACCCTGTCTGGATAACGTTGAACCAGACAGGGAGCTAACCCAACCCTGTCTGGATAACGTTGAGAGACCATGGCTAAATGAACCAGACAGGGAGCTAACCCAACCCTGTCTGGATAACGTTGAGAGACCATGGCTAAATGAACCAGACAGGGAGCTAACCCAACCCTGTCTGGATAACGTTGAGAGACCATGGCTAAATGAACCAGACAGGGAGCTAACCCAACCCTGTCTGGATAACGTTGAGAGACCATGGCTAAATGAACCAGACAGGGAGCTAACCCAACCCTGTCTGGATAACGTTGAGAGACCATGGCCAAATGAACCAGACAGGGAGCTAACCCAACCCTGTCTGGATAACGTTGAGAGACCATGGCTAAATGGACCAGACAGGGAGCTAACCTAACCCTGTCTGAATAACGGTGAACCAGACAGGGAGCTAACCCAACCCTGTCTGGATAACGTTGAGAGACCATGGCTAAATGGACCAGACAGGGAGCTAACCCAACCCTGTCTGGATAACGTTGAACCAGACAGGGAGCTAACCCAACCCTGTCTGGATAACGTTGAGAGACCATGGCTAAATGAACCAGACAGGGAGCTAACCCAACCCTGTCTGGATAACGTTGAGAGACCATGGCTAAATGAACCAGACAGGGAGCTTAACCCAACCCTGTCTGGATAACGTTGAGAGACCATGGCTAAATGGACCAGACAGGGAGCTAACCCAACCCTGTCTGGATAACGTTGAGAGACCATGGCTAAATGGACCAGACAGGGAGCTAACCCAACCCTGTCTGGATAACGTTGAGAGACCATGGCTAAATGGACCAGACAGGGAGCTAACCCAACCCTGTCTGGATAACGTTGAGAGACCATGGCTAAATGGACCAGACAGGGAGCTAACCCAACCCTGTCTGGATAACGTTGAGAGACCATGGCTAAATGGACCAGACAGGGAGCTAACCCAACCCTGTCTGGATAACGTTGAGAGACCATGGCTAAATGGACCAGACAGGGAGCTAACCCAACCCTGTCTGGATAACGTTGAGAGACCATGGCTAAATGGACCAGACAGGGAGCTAACCCAACCCTGTCTGGATAACGTTGAGAGACCATGGCTAAATGAACCACCACAAGCTGACCTTTGTTGTAAACGTTGGTGGGAACCTGTATGTCGCTCTGCAGAGTGTTGACCTGGAGCTTGTTGAAGTGTTCATTCTCTTCCAGAGGAAACTCTCCTCCCAGCTCGATAGAGTTTCCATCTTTATCCACCGAGTTGATCAGCATAGAGTTGTAGTAGTCGAACTGATGAGGAGAGAGAAATCACAGAGTTACTGTAGTCTGACTGATGAGGAGAGAGAAATCACATAGTTACTGTAGTCAGACTGATGAGGAGAGAGAAATCACAGAGTTACTGTAGTCTGACTGATGAGGAGAGAGAAAACACAGAGTTACTGTAGTCTGACTGATGAGGAGAGAGAAATCACAGAGTTACTGTAGTCTGACTGATGAGGAGAGAGAAATCACAGAGTTACTGTAGTCTGACTGATGAGGAGAGAGAAATCACAGAGTTACTGTAGTCTGACTGACGAGGAGAGAGAAATCACAGAGTTACTGTAGTCTGACTGATGAGGAGAGAGAAATCACAGAGTTACTGTAGTCAGACTGATGAGGAGAGAGAAATCACAGAGTTACTGCAACAGAGATCATAGGAAGAGAGAAGGTCAAACTGCAACAGAGATCATAGGAAGAGAGAAGGTCAAGCTGCAACAGAGATCATAGGAAGAGAAGGTCAAACTGCAACAGAGATCATAGGAAGAGAGAAGGTCAAACTGCAACAGAGATCATAGGAAGAGAAGGTCAAACTACAACAGAGATCATAGGAAGAGAGAAGGTCAAACTACAACAGAGATCATAGGAAGAGAAGGTCAAACTACAATAGAGATCATAGGAAGAGAGAAGGTCAAACTGCAACAGAGATCATAGGAAGAGAGAAGGTCAAACTACAACAGAGATCATAGGAAGAGAGAAGGTCAAACTACAACAGAGATCATAGGAAGAGAGAAGGTCAAACTACAACAGAGATCATAGGAAGAGAGAAGGTCAAACTACAACAGAGATCATAGGAAGAGAGAAGGTTAAACTACAACAGAGATCATAGGAAGAGAAGATCAAACTACAATAGAGATCATAGGAAGAGAGAAGGTCAAACTGCAACAGAGATCATAGGAAGAGAAGGTCGAACTGCAACAGTTCTTCATAGGAAGAGAGAAGGTCAAACTGCAACAGAGATCATAGGAAGAGAAGGTCAAACTACAACAGAGATCATAGGAAGAGAGAAGGTCAAACTGCAACAGAGATCATAGGAAGAGAGAAGGTCAAACTACAACAGAGATCATAGGAAGAGAGAAGGTCAAACTACAACAGAGATCATAGGAAGAGAGAAGGTCAAACTACAACAGAGATCATAGGAAGAGAAGGTCAAACTACAATAGAGATCATAGGAAGAGAGAAGGTCAAACTACAACAAAGATCATATGAAGAGAAGGTCAAACTACAACAGAGATCATAGGAAGAGAGAAGGTCAAACTGCAACAGAGATCACAGGAAGAGAAGGTCAAACTACAACAGAGATCATAGGAAGAGAGAAGGTCAAACTACAACAGAGATCATAGGAAGAGAGAAGGTCAAACTACAAAAGAGATCATAGGAAGAGAAGGTCAAACTACAACAGAGATCATAGGAAGAGAGAAGGTCAAACTACAACAGAGATCATAGGAAGAGAGAAGGTCAAACTGCAACAGAGATCATAGGAAGAGAGAAGGTCAAACTGCAACAGAGATCATAGGAAGAGAGAAGGTCAAACTACAACAGAGATCATAGGAAGAGAGAAGGTCAAACTACAACAGAGATCATAGGAAGAGAGAAGGTCAAACTACAACAGAGATCATAGGAAGAGAGAAGGTCAAACTACAACAGAGATCATAGGAAGAGAAGGTCAAACTACAACAGAGATCATAGGAAGAGAGAAGGTCAAACTACAACAGAGATCATAGGAAGAGAGAAGGTCAAACTACAACAGAGATCATAGGAAGAGAGAAGGTCAAACTGCAACAGAGATCATAGGAAGAGAGAAGGTCAAACTACAACAGAGATCATAGGAAGAGAGAAGGTCAAACTACAACAGAGATCATAGGAAGAGAAGGTCAAACTACAACAGAGATCATAGGAAGAGAGAAGGTCAAACTACAACAGAGATCATAGGAAGAGAAGGTCAAACTACAACAGAGATCATAGGAAGAGAGAAGGTCAAACTACAACAGAGATCATAGGAAGAGAGAAGGTCAAACTACAACAGAGATCATAGGAAGAGAGAAGGTCAAACTACAACAGAGATCATAGGAAGAGAGAAGGTCAAACTGCAACAGAGATCATAGGAAGAGAGAAGGTCAAACTACAACAGAGAGAGCACATCACAAAGGTCCATAACCGCTGTACATTTCAAACCTTGAATATGTTGTACAGCAGTAAGGATCTTGTTTTGTGTTTTACATGTAGAATAATAAAGTTATATTTGTAACGTTACTTTGCATTCGTAAAGAATTCAGAACCCTTGACTTTTTACATTACAGCCTTATTCTAACATGTTCTAAATAAAACAAATTCCTCATCAGTCTCCACACGATATCCCAAAATGACAAAGTGAAAACAGGTTTTAAGACATTTTTGAATTAAATGAATTAAATATTATAAACAAAAAGTATTCAGAACCCTTGACTTTTTACATTACAGCCTTATTCTAAAATGTTTTAAATAGAACAAATTCCTCATCAGTCTCCACACGATATCCCAAAATGACAAAGTGAAAACAGGTTTTAAGACATTTTTGCAAATGTATTGAATATTATTCAAAAAAAAGTATTCAGACCCTTTGCTATGAGCTCAGGTGCATCCTGTTTCCATTGATCATCCTTGAGATGTTTCTACAACTTGATTGGAGTCCACTTGTGTTAATTCAATTGATTGGATATGACTTGGAAAGGCACACACCTGTCTATATAAAGGTACCACAGTTGACAGTGCATGTCAGAGCAATAACCAAGCAATGAGTTTGAAGGAATTGTCTGTAGAGCCCCGCAACTGGATTGTGTAGAGGCACAGATCGGGGGAATGGTACCAAAACATTTCTGCAGCATTGAAGATCCCAAAAACACAGTAGTCTCCATCATTGTTAAATGGAAGAAGTTTGGAACCACCAAGACTCTTCCTAGAGCTGGCCACCCGTCCAAACTGAGCAATCGGGGGAGAAGGGCCTTGGTCAGGGAGGTGAAGAACCTGATGGTCACTCTGACAGAGCTCTAGAGTTCCTCTGTGGAGATGGGAGAACCTTGCAGAAGGACAACCATCTCTGCAGCACTCCACCAATCAGGCTTTTATGGTAGTGGCCAGATGGAAGCCACTCCTCAGTAAAAGGCACATGACAGCGCGCTTAGAGTTTTCCAAAAGGCACCTAAAGACTCTCAGACCATGTGAAACAAAATTCTCTGGTCCGATGAAACCAAGATTGAACATGGTGGTGGCAGCATCATGCTGTGGGGATGTTTTTCAGCGGCAGGGCCTGGGAGACTAGTTAGAATCGAGGGAAAGATGAACAGAGCAAAGTACAGAGAGATCCTTGATGAAAACCTGCTCCAGATCGCTCAGGACTTCAGACTGGGACGAAGGTTGACCTTCCTACAGGACAACAACTCCAAGCACACAGTGAAGACAATTTAGGAGAAGCTTCGGGACAATTCTCTGAATGTCCTTGAGTGTCCCAGCCAGAGCCCGGACTTGAATCCAATCGAACATCTCTGGAGAGACCTGAAAATAGCTGTGCAGCGACGCTCCCCAACAGAGCTTGAAAGGATCTGCAGAGAATAATGGGAGAAACTCCCCAAATACAGGTGTGCCAAGCGTTTAGCGACATACCCAAGAAGACTCAAGGCTGTAATCGCTGTCAAAGCTGCTTCAACAAAATACTGAGTAAATGGTCTGAATACTTATGCAAATTTAAGCTAAGTTTTTAAAATTTGTAATACATTTGTAAAAATGACTAAAAACCTGTTTTTGCTTTGTGGGGTATTGTGATGTCATTATTGGGTATTGTGATGTCATTATTGGGTATTGTGATGTCATTACGGGGTATTGTGATGTCATTATGGGGTATTGTGATGTCATTATGGGGTATTGTGATGTCATTATGGGGTATTGTGATGTCATTATGGGGTATTGTGATGTCATTACGGGGTATTGTGATGTCATTATGGGGTATTGTGATGTCATTATGGGGTATTGTGATGTCATTACGGGGTATTGTGATGTCATTATGGGGTATTGTGATGTCATTATGGGGTATTGTGATGTCATTATGGGGTATTGTGATGTCATTATGGGGTATTGTGTGTAAATTGATGAGGGGCAGGAAAAAAGGTAATCCATTTTATAATAACATTATGTGGATAAAGTCAAGAGGTCTGAATACTCTCTGAATGCACCGTATACCAACTCAGTCTGTGACGATCGGTTACTTTTGAACAACAGCCCTTAAAAAGTGTATTTGTAAGGAGGAACTGTGACGGACCTCTAAAGTAGCGTTGAATTCATGGTATAGATCAGCGTCCTCCGCTGCCTCCGCCAGTCTCTTGACAGACTTCATCTTCCTACCCAGCATGCCCTCCATCTCCTCAGCAAACTTCTTCACCAGTTCCTCTCCGTCCACCTCCTCCATCTTCACCGTGGGCTCAATGTCTTTGTATTTCTGGAGAAGAAAGGGTTAAATACCCTTAATAAACGTGTTTAAGTAACAAACGGTCCCTGATATCAGGTGAACTGTCAGATTTGATTGTCTTTCAGGAATCAGGTGTTTTCAAGTCTGTAATTGAATCCACTTCCACAAGGGAGCTGTCATAAGAGACACATGTAACGTATTGTATGACAACAATCAGAGAAGAGTTGGATCTATTGGATTGGCTAGAGAACATAGAGCTTACCTCTAAATAGAACCTTGACAAACCGCTATCTGACTCTGTTGTCTCAGCTGGTGACTATTCAACAGCTGTTGGTGGATTACACTAGTCTGTTAATCATCTCCTGTTGTTTTTACCACAGTCAGTCTTTGACAATGGTGTTAACCATGAATAGTGTGCCCAGAGTGAACTGCCTCCTACTCTGTCCCAGGTGCTAATATATGCATAGTATTAGTATTATTGGATGGAAAACACTGTGAAGTTTCTAAAACTGTTTGAATGATGTCTGTGAGTATAACAGAACTCATATGGCAGGCGAAAACCTGAGAAAAATCCAACCAGGAAGTGGGACATCTGAGGTTTGTAGTTTTTCAAAGCTTGACCTACCAAATACACATTGAGATATGGATGAGGTTGCACTTCCTAGGGCTTCCACTAGATGTCAACCGTCTTTAGAAACTGGTTTGAGGATTCTACTATAAAGGAGGGGCTCATGAGACCTCTTTGAGTCAGTGGTCTGGCAGAGAGCCTCGGTCTCATGACGCGCGCTCCCGACAGAGTTACCTCTAGTTCCAGTGCTTTTCTGAAGGCAAAGGAATTCTCCGGTTGGAACATTATTGATGTTTTATGTTAAAAACATCCTAACGATTGATTCCATACATTGTTTGACATGTTTCTAAAGGACTGTAATGGAACTTTTTGAGTTTTTGTCTGGATGAAGTGCCTGCGCCTCATGAAGATGGATTACTGGGCTGAACACGCTTACAACAAGGGGCTATTTGGCCATAAATGACGGACTTTATGGAACGAATCAGTCATTTATTGTCGACCTGGGATTCCTGGGAGTGCCTTCTGATGAAGATCAAAGGTAAGTGAATATTTATGGTGTTGTTTCTAACTTTGTTGATTCCAAAATGGTGGATATTCCTCTGGCTGTTTTGGGTTCTGAGCGCCGTTCTCAGATTATGCTTTTTCCGTTAATAAAAAAAAAATATCTGACACAGCGGTTGCATTAAGGAGAAGTCTATCTTTAATTCTGTGAATAACACTTGTATCTTTTATCAATGTTTATTATGAGTATTTCTGCAAAATCACCCGATGTTTTGGAATCAAAACATTACTGCACGTAAGGCGCCAATGTAAACTGAGATTTTTGGATATAAATATGTACATTATCGAACAAAACATACATGTATTGTGTAACATGATGTCCTATGAGTGTCATCTGATGAAGATCATCAAAGGCATCGAGGCATTCAGTTACTTTTCAATTAAAAGTTAGAATGGGCAAAACAAGTGACCTAAGGGACTTTGAGCGTGGTATGATTGTCAGTGCCAGGCGTGCCGGTTACAGTATCTCAGAAATGGCCAGCCTGATCCAGGAGTGAATAGCATCCCAGGCTGGATCACTGGATCAGAGGGAATAGAACCCCAGACTGGATCACTGGATCAGAGGGCAGGAGGGAATAGAACCCCAGGCTGGATAACTGGATCAGAGGACAGGAGGGAATAGAACCCCAGGCTGGATCACTGGATCAGAGGGAATAGTACCCCAGGCTGGATCACTGGATCAGAGGGAATAGAACCCCAGGCTGGATCACTGGATCAGAGGGAATAGTACCCCAGGCTGGATAACTGGATCAGAGGACAGGAGGGAATAGAACCCCAGGCTGGATCACTGGATCAGAGGACAGGAGGGAATAGAACCCCAGGCTGGATCACTGGATTAGAGGGAATAGTACCCCAGGCTGGATCACTAGATCAGAGGGAATAGAACCCCAGGCTGGATTACTTGATCAGAGGGAATAGTACCCCAGGCTGGATCACTGGATCAGAGGGAATAGAACCCCAGGCTGGATCACTGGATCAGAGGGAATATAACCCCAGGCTGGATCACTAGATCAGACGGAATAGAACCCCAGGCTGGATTACTTGATCAGAGGGAATAGAATTCTAGGCTGGATCACTGAATCAGAGGACAGGAGGGAATAGTACCCCAGGCTGGATCACTGGATCAGAGGGAATAGAACCCCAGGCTGGATCACTGGATCAGAGGGAATATAACCCCAGGCTGGATCACTAGATCAGAGGGAATAGAACCCCAGGCTGGATCACTGGATCAGAGGACAGGAGGGAATAGTACCCCAGGCTGGATCACTGGATCAGAGGACAGGAGGGAATAGAACCCCATGCTGGATCACTGGATCAGAGGGAATAGAACCCCAGGCTGGATCACTGGATCAGAGGGAATAGAACCCCAGGCTGGATCACTGGATCAGAGGACAGGAGGGAATAGAACCCCAGGCTGGATCACTGGATCAGAGGGAATAGAACCTTAGGCTGGATCACTGGATCAGAGGACAGGAGGGAATAGTAACCCAGGCTGGATCACTGGATCAGAGGACAGGAGGGAATAGAACCCCAGGCTGGATCACTGGATCAGAGGACAGGAGGGAATAGAACCCCAGGCTGGATCACTGGATCAGAGGACAGGAGGGAATAGTACCCCAGGCTGGATCACTGGATCAGAGGACAGGAGGGAATAGAACCCCATGCTGGATCACTGGATCAGAGGGAATAGAACCCCAGGCTGGATCACTGGATCAGAGGACAGGAGGGAATAGAACCCCAGGCTGGATCACTGGATCAGAGGGCAGGAGGGAATAGAACCCCAGGCTGGATCACTGGATCAGAGGACAGGAGGGAATAGAACCCCAGGCTGGATCACTGGATCAGTGGACAGGAGGGAGATGACAAGGGGACACTCACAGAAAGCTTCAGGCCTCCAGTCTTTAGTAAATCAAATCAAGTCCAATTGTATTCGTCACATGCGCCGAATACAACAGTTGTAGACCTTACAGTGAAATGCTTACTTACAAGCCCTTAACCAACAATGCAGTTTTAAGAAAATACAAAAAAAGTAAGAGATAATAACAACAAATAATTAAAGAGCAGCAGTAAATATCAATAGTGGGGCTATATACAGGTGGTACCAGTACATATTAATAGTGGGGCTATATACAGGTGGTACCAGTACATATTAATAGTGGGGCTATATACAGGGGGTACCGGTACAGAGTCAATGTGTCAATGTGCGGGGTCACGGGTGTCGAGGTAATTGTGGTAATTATGTACATGGAGGTAGAGTTATTAAAGTGGCTATACATAGATAACGACAGAGAGTAGCAGCAGCGTGGGGGGGAGGGGCAATGCAAAAGCCTGGGTAGCCATTTGATTAGCTGTTCAGGAGTCTTCTGGCTTGGGGGTAGAAGCTGTTTTAGAAGCCTCTTGGACCTAGACTTGGCGCTCCGGTACCGCTTGCCGTGCGGGAGCAGAGAGAACAGTCTATGACTAGGGTGGCTGGAGTCTGACAATTTTTAGGGCCTTCCTCTGACACTGCCTGGTATAGAAGTCCTGGATGTCGTACTACCCTCTGTAGTGCCTTGCGGAGGCCGAGCAGTTGCCATGCCAGGCAGTGATGCAACCCTTCAGGATGCTCTCGATGGTGCAGCTGTAAAACATTTTGAGGATATGAGGACCCATGTCAAATCTTTTCATTCTCCTGAGGGGGAATAGGTTTTGTCGTGCCCTCTTCACGACTGTCTTGGTGTGCTTGGACCATTTTCATTTGTTGGTGATGTGGACGACAAGGAACTTGAAGCATTCAACCTGCTCCACTACAGCCCCGTCGATGAGAATGGGGGCGTGCTCGGTCTTTCTTTTCCTGTAGTCCACAATCATCTCCTTTGTCTTGATCACATTGAGGGAGAGGTTGTTGTCCTTGCATCACACGGTCAGGTCTCTGACCTCCTGCCTATAGGCTGTCTCATCATTGTCGGTGATCAGGCCTACAATGGTTGTGTCATCAGCAAAATGAATGATGGAGTTGGAGTCGTGCCTGACCATGCAGTCATGAGTGAACAGGGAGTACAGGAGGGGACTGAGCACGCACCCCTGAGGGGCCCCCGTGTTGAGGATCAGCGTGGAGGATGTGTTGTTGCCTACCCTCACCACCTGGGTGCGGATCGTTAGGAAGTCCAGGATCCAGCTGCAAAGGGAGGTGTTTAGTCGGTCACAACTTGCAGACTTGTTTACGTGTTGCTGTGCGTTTTGTTGCCAACCTTACCTTACTACCTGACAACTTTATGTTTTTTACTTTTTAATTACCGTTTATATTTTGGGTTTTTCCCCTCACTCAACTTTTCTCATTCAACTTTTTCACTCCGGACGCTTTATCTGTACATGGTTCGTCAGGACCTCCAACAGCCGAAGCTAAGTAGTAACATTAACATGATGCCTTCTAATTGCAGTCGCTGTACTCATAATATACAGGAGAACGATCGCCTTACGGCGAGGCTAGCTGTGCTGCAAGCCCAGTTTCAGACGCAATCGTTAGGCAAGGGTAATTTCAGTGTAGGAAAGGATGAAACTGCGTCTGTGCCACTAGTAAGTAGAGATAGTAACGTTAGTAAATTCCCTCGCACGGTTCCCGCAGCCGGACAACTTTCTCATAGCTTCTGGAGGGAAATGCTGTAGGAATGCTCAACCGGTGTCGCTCATTCAGCCGACAGAAACTTTCAACCGGTTTTCCCCATTAAGCAGCGAGTCGGAGTCTGAGGCCGAGCCTTCTCTTGTCTCTACTTCTCCCGTTACGGGATCTGAGACGCTGAAGCTTCCCACCATTAGCTCTGACAAATTGAAAACCCTAGTCATTGGCCACTCCTTTACCCGCAGTATTAGACTTAAAACTAATCATTCAGCGATCGTACACTGTTTACCAGGGGGCAGGGCTACCGACGTTAAGGATAATCTGAAGATGGTGCTGGCTAAAGCTAAAACTGTCGAGTGTAGAGATATTGTTATCCACGTCGGCACCAACGATGTTAGGATGAAACAGTCAGAGGTCACCAAGCGCAACATAGCTTCAGCGTGTAAATCAGCTAGAAAGATGTGTCGGCATCGAGAAATTGTCTCTGGCACCCTCCCAGTTAGGGGGAGTGATGAGCTCTACAGCAGAGTCTCACAACTCAATCGCTGGTTGAAAACTGTTTTCTGCCCCTCCCAAAATATATATATATATATATATATATCTTTCTGGGACTCACCCACAAACAGGACCAAGCCTGGCCTGCTGAGGAGTGACGGACTCCATCCTAGCTGGAGGGGTGGTCTCATCTTATCTACCAACATAGACAGGGCTCTAAATCCTCTAGCTCCACAATTAAATGGGGTGCAGGCCAGGCAGCAGGCTGTTAGCCAGCCTGCCAGCTTATTTGAGTCTGCCACTAGCACAGTCAGTGTAGTCAGCTCAGCTATCCCCGTTGAGACCATGTCTGTGCCTCGACCTAGGTTGGGCAAAAATAAACATGGCGGTCTCTGTTGATGCTTGTTCTAGGTCCCAAGATGCTTGTTCTAGGTCCCAAGAAACAAAGAGATCTTCTGTTGAATCTGACAATTTATCTTGATGGTTGTACAGTCGTCTCAAATAAAACTGTGAAGGACCTCGGCGTTACTCTGGACCCTGATCTCTCTTTGACAAACATATCAACTGTTTCAAGGACAGCTTTTTCCCATCTACGTAACGCAAAAATCAGAAACTTTCTGTCCAAAAATAATGCAGAAAAATGTATCCATGCTTTTGTTACTTCTAGGTTAGACTACTGCAATGCTCTACTTTCCGGCTACCCGGATAAAGCACTAAATAAACTTCAGTTAGTGCTAAATACGGCTGCTAGAATACTGACTAGAACCAAAAAAATTGATCATATTACTCCAGTGCTAGCCTCCCTACACTTGCTTCCTGTTAAGGCAAGGGCTGATTTCAAGATTTTACTGCTAACCTACAAAGCATTACTCGGGCTTGCTCCTACCTATCTTTCCGATTTGGTCCTGCCGTACATACCTACACATACGCTACGGTCACAAGACGCAGGCCTCCTAATTGTCTCTAGAATTTCTAAGCAAACAGCTGGAGGCAGGGCTTTCTCCTATAGAGCTCCATTTTTATGGAATGGTCTGCCTACCCATATGAGAGACGCAGACGACTCGGTCTCAACCTTTAAGTCTTTACTGAAGACTCATCTCTTCAGTGGGTCATATGATTGAGTGTAGTCTGGCCCAGGAGTGTGAAGGTGAACGGAAAGGCTCTGGAGCAACGAACCGCCCTTGCTGTCCATGCCTGGCCAGTTCCCCTCTCTCCACTGGGATTCTCTGCCTCTAACCCTGTTACAGGGGCTGAGTCACTGGCTTACTGGTGCTCTTTCATGCCGTCCCTAGGAGGGGTGCGTCACTTGAGTGGGTTGAGTCACTGACGTGATCTTCCTGTCTGGGTTGGTGCTCCCCCTTGGGTTGTGCCGTGGCGGAGATCTTTGTGGGCTATACTTGGCCTTGTCTCAGGATGGTAAGTTGGTGGTTGAAGATATCCCTCTAGTGGTGTGGGGGATGTGCTTTGGCAAAGTGGGTGGGGTTATATCCTTCCTGTTTGGCCCTGTCCGGGGGTATCATCCCGACCCCTCCTGTCTCAGCCTCCAGTATTTATGCTGAGGTAGTTTATGTGTCGGGGGGCTAGGGTCAGTCTGTTATATCTGGAGTATTTCTCCTGTCTTATCCGGTGTCCTGTGTGAATTTAAGTATGCTCTCTCTTATTCTCTCTTTTTTTCTCTCACTAGGACCATGCCTCAGGACTACCTGGCATGATGACTCCTTGCTGTCCACAGTCCACCTGGCCGTGCTGCTGATCCATCACTCATCCAAGATCGCATAGCAGTTCAGACGTCTTTTGTCCTCGTCTTGTCGTGTCCTGTATATATATATATTTACAACTTTTTTTTCACATACATTTTATTTTTATTTTCCATCAACTCATCTTCTAAACACTCTCCTGCAACCAGCCTCACCAATTTATATTTATAAAAAAGTATTATTTACCTCAGATCTGCAATCCTTCAGGAAGCTAGCCAGAAACTCCAGGAGGCTGGCCAGAAACTAGCCAGAAGCTAGCCAGGAGCTAGCCCAGAAGCTAATCAGAAGCTAACCACGGTTTGTGGTCATCGGCTGTCCTTTAGTTCGAAAATCTATCGAAAATCTATCGCCAGTTTTGTACGGCGCAGCGCGGCTCGGAACGGAACATACCGGACCAATTTTTCTCTCCATGTCCCTGGATTTCAACTGCTCTCTGGACATTCATACCCGGATCTCACAGCTAGCTAGCTGCTATCCGTGTGACAGTCGGCTTTCGTCGATTCCGGAGCAAACATCGATTGTTCCGGTGCTAGCCAGCTCCGTCAATCACGCCTGAGTTCCATCATTCACTCCTGGGCTGCAGTCACCTATCCGGACCCGTTTCACTGCCTACGCGGAGCCCCACCGGGCCTTCACAACCGGACTGCCGACGTTATCTACCTGAAGGAGATCCGGCTGGCTCCTCTGTCGCGACGTTACCGGAACGCCCATCTGCGGCCCGCTAACCGTTAGCTGTCTTTCCGGCTGCTATCTGAATAGACAATCGGACAATTTATTTATTTGAATTATTATGTTTTCTTCTCGGGCCTCTATAACTATATCTATTGTTCTTATTTTTGTTGTTGTGTGATTTGGATTAATCCCCTCTACCACACGGAACCCCACTAATCTACTGACCGAACGCAAGAGGTGGCTAACAACAGACTCCATCCTATGCTAGCTTGCTACCGGTTGGCTTGGCTAGCTGTCTAAATCGCCGTGACCCTAAACCAACCTCTCCACTCACTGGACCCTTTTGATCACTCGACTAAGCATGCCTCTCCTTAATGTCAATATGTCTTGTCCATTGCTGTTCTGGTTAGTGTTTATTGGCTTATTTCACTGTAGAGCCTCTAGTCCTGCTCACTATACCTTATCCAACCTATTAGTTCCACCACCCACACATGCAATGACATCTCCTGGTTTCAATGATGTTTCTAGAGACAATATCTCTCTCTTCATCACTCAATACCTAGGTTTACCTCCACTGTATTCACATCCTACCTTACCTTTGTCTGTACATTATACCTTGATGCTATTTTATCGCCCCCAGAAACCTCCTTTTACTCTCTGTTCCAGACGTTCTAGACGACCAATTCTTATTGCTTTTAGTCGCACCCTTATTCTACTACTCCTATGTTCCTCTGGCGATGTAGAGGTGAATCCAGGCCCTGCAGTGCCTAGCTCCACTCCTATTCCCCAGGCGCTCTCTTTTGACGACTTCTGTAACCGTAATAGCCTTGGTTTCATGCATGTTAACATTAGAAGCCTCCTCCCTAAGTTTGTTCTATTCACTGCTTTAGCACACTCTGCCAACCCGGATGTTCTAGCTGTGTCTGAATCCTGGCTTAGGAAGACCACCAAAAATTCAGACATTTTAATTCCAAACTACAACATTTTCAGACAAGATAGAACTGCCAAAGGGGGCGGTGTTGCAATTTACTGCAAAGATAGCCTGCAGAGTTCTGTCCTACTATCCAGGTCTGTACCCAAACAATTTGAACTTCTACTTTTAAAAATCCACCTTTCTAAAAACAAGTCTCTCACCGTTGCCGCCTGCTATAGACCACCCTCTGCCCCCAGCTGTGCTCTGGACACCATATGTGAACTGATTGCCCCCCATCTATCTTCAGAGCTCGTGCTGCTAGGCGACCTAAACTGGAACATGCTTAACACCCCAGCCATCCTACAATCTAAACTTGATGCCCTCAATCTCACACAAATTATCAATGAACCTACCAGGTACCTCCCCAAAGCCTTAAACACGGGCACCCTCTTAGATATCATCCTAACCAACTTCCCCTCTAAATACACCTCTGCTGTCTTCAACCAAGATCTCAGCGATCACTGCCTCATTGCCTGCATCCGTAATGGGTCAGCGGTCAAACGACCTCCTCTCATCACTGTAAAACGCTCCCTGAAACACTTCAGCGAGCAGGCCTTTCTAATCGACCTGGCCGGGGTATCCTGGAAGGATATTGACCTCATCCCGTCAGTAGAGGATGCCTGGATATTTTTTAAAAATGCCTTCCTAACCATCTTAAATAAACATGCCCCATTCAAGAAATTTAGAACCAGGAACAGATATAGCCCTTGGTTCTCCCCAGACCTGACTGCCCTTAATCAACACAAAAACGTCCTATGGCGTTCTGCATTAGCATCGAACAGCCCCCGTGATATGCAGCTGTTCAGGGAAGCTAGAAACCATTATACACAGGCAGTTAGAAAAGCCAAGGCTAGCTTTTTCAAGCAGAAATTTGCTTCTTGCAACACTAACTCAAAAAAGTTCTGGGACACTGTAAAGTCCATGGAGAATAAGAACACCTCCTCCCAGCTGCCCAGTGCACTGAAGATAGGAAACACTGTCACCACTGATAAATCCACCATAATTGAAAATTTCAATAAGCATTTTTCTACTGCTGGCCATGCTTTCCACCTGGCTACTCCTACCCCTGTCAACAGCACTGCACCCCCAACAGCAACTCGCCCAAGCCTTCCCCATTTCTCCTTCTCCCAAATCCATTCAGCTGATGTTCTGAAAGAGCTGCAAAATCTGGACCCCTACAAATCAGCCGGGCTAGACAATCTGGACCCTTTCTTTCTAAAATTATCTGCCGAAATTGTTGCCACCCCTATTACTAGCCTGTTCAACCTCTCTTTCGTGTCGTCTGAGATTCCCAAAGATTGGAAAGCAGCTGCGGTCATCCCCCTCTTCAAAGGGGGGGACACTCTTGACCCAAACTGCTACAGACCTATATCTATCCTACCATGCCTTTCTAAGGTCTTCGAAAGCCAAGTCAACAAACAGATTACCGACCATTTTGAATCTCACCATACCTTCTCTGCTATGCAATCTGGTTTCAGAGCTGGTCATGGGTGCACCTCAGCCACGCTCAAGGTCCTAAACGATATCTTAACCGCCATCGATAAGAAACATTACTGTGCAGCCGTATTCATTGATCTGGCCAAGGCTTTCGACTCTGTCAATCACCACATCCTCATCGGCAGACTCAACAGCCTTGGTTTCTCAAATGATTGCCTCGCCTGGTTCACCAACTACTTCTCTGATAGAGTTCAGTGTGTCAAATCTGAGGGTCTGTTGTCCGGACCTCTGGCAGTCTCTATGGGGGTGCCACAGGGTTCAATTCTTGGACCGACTCTCTTCTCTGTATACATCAATGAGGTCGCTCTTGCTGCTGGTGAGTCTCTGATCCACCTCTACGCAGACGACACCATTCTGTATACTTCCGGCCCTTCTTTGGACACTGTGTTAACAACCCTCCAGGCAAGCTTCAATGCCATACAACTCTCCTTCCGTGGCCTCCAACTGCTCTTAAATACAAGTAAAACTAAATGCATGCTCTTCAACCGATCACTACCTGCACCTACCCGCCTGTCCAACATCACTACTCTGGACGGCTCTGACTTAGAATACGTGGACAACTACAAATACTTAGGTGTCTGGTTAGACTGTAAACTCTCCTTCCAGACCCATATCAAACATCTCCAATCCAAAGTTAAATCTAGAATTGGCTTCCTATTTCGCAACAAAGCATCCTTCACTCATGCTGCCAAACATACCCTTGTAAAACTGACCATCCTACCAATCCTCGACTTTGGCGATGTAATTTACAAAATAGCCTCCAATACCCTACTCAACAAACTGGATGCAGTCTATCACAGTGCAATCCGTTTTGTCACCAAAGCCCCATACACTACCCACCATTGCGACCTGTACGCTCTCGTTGGCTGGCCCTCGCTTCATACTCGTCGCCAAACCCACTGGCTCCATGTCATCTACAAGACCCTGCTAGGTAAAGTCCCCCCTTATCTCAGCTCGCTGGTCACCATAGCATCTCCCACCTGTAGCACACGCTCCAGCAGGTATATCTCTCTAGTCACCCCCAAAACCAATTCTTTCTTTGGCCGCCTCTCTTTCCAGTTCTCTGCTGCCAATGACTGGAACGAACTACAAAAATCTCTGAAACTGGAAACACTTATCTCCCTCACTAGCTTTAAGCACCAACTGTCAGAGCAGCTCACAGATTACTGCACCTGTACATAGCCCACATATAATTTAGCCCTATCAACTACCTCTTTCCCAACTGTATTTAATTAATTTATTTATTTTGCTCCTTTGCACCCCATTATTTTTATTTCTACTTTGCACATTCTTCCATTGCAAAACTACCATTCCAGTGTTTTACTTTCTATATTGTATTTACCTTGCCACCAAGGCCTTTTTTTTGCCTTTACCTCCCTTCTCACCTCATTTGCTCACATTGTATATAGACTTGTTTATACTTTATTATTGACTGTATGTTTGTTTTACTCCATGTGTAACTCTGTGTTGTTGTATCTGTCGAACTGCTTTGCTTTATCTTGGCCAGGTCGCAATTGTAAATGAGAACTTGTTCTCAACTTGCCTACCTGGTTAAATAAAGGTAAAATAAAATAAATAAATAAATAAATAAAATCCAGTTTCAACTGTTCTGCCTGCGGCTATGGAACCCTGACCTGTTCACCGGACGTGCTACCTGTCCCAGACCTGCTGTTTTCAACTCTCTAGAGACAGCAGGAGCGGTAGAGATACTCTTAATGATCGGCTATGAAAAGCCAACTGACATTTACTCCTGAGGTGCTGACTTGCTGCACCCTCAACAACTACTGTGATTATTATTATTTGACCATCCTGGTCATTTATGAACATTTGAACATCTTGGCCATGTTCTGTTATAATCTCCACCCGGCACAGCCAGAAGAGGACTGGCCACCCCTCATAGCCTGGTTCCTCTCTAGGTTTCTTCCTAGGTTTTGGCCTACACCTGCATTGCTTGTGGTTTGGGGTTTTAGGCTGGGTTTCTGTACAGCACTTTGAGATATCAGCTGATGTAAGAAGGGCTATATAAATACATTTGATTTTGATCTGATTTAGTCCCAGGGTCCTTAGATTAGTGATGAGCTGTGAGGGCACTATGGTGTTGAACGCTGAGCTGTAGCCAATGAACAGCATTCTCACATAGGTGTTCCTTTTGTCCAGGTGGGAAAGGGCAGTGTGGAGTGCATCATCTGTTGATCTGTTGGTGTGGTATGCAAATTGGAGTGGGTCTAGGGTTTCTGGGATAATGGTGTTGATGTGAGCCATGACCAGCCTTTCAAAGCATTTTATGGCTACAGACGTGAGAGTCAGTAGTCATTTAGGCAGGTTACCTTAGTGTTCTTGGGCACAGGGACTATGGTGGTCTGCTTGAAACATGTTGGTATTACAGACAGGGAGAGGTAGAAAATGTCAGTGAAGATACCGGCCAGTTGGTCAGTGCATGCTCGGAGTACACGTCCTGGTAATCCGTCTGGCCCAGGGGCCTTGTGAAAGTTGACCTGTTTAAAAGTCTTACTCACATTGGCTGCGGAGATCGTGATCATACAGTCGTCCGGAACAGCTGATGCTCTCATGCACGTTTCAGTGTTATTTGCCTCAAAGCGAGCATATAAGTTATTTTGCTTGTCTGGTGGCTCGTGCCACTGGGCAGCTCTCGGCCCTGCTTCCCTTTGTAGTCTGTAATAGTTTGCAAGCCCTGGACGAGCGTCGGAGCCGGTGTGGTACGATTCAATCTTAGTCCTGTATTGACGCTTTGCCTGTTTGATGGTTCGTCGGGAAGGCATCGTGGGATTTCTTAGAAGCTTCCGTGTTAGAGTCCCGCTCCTTGAAAGCGGCAGCTCTACCCTTTAGCTCAGTGCGTATGTTGCCTGTAATCCATGGCTTCTGGTTGGGGTATGTTCGTACAGTCACTGTGGGAATGACGACCTCGATGCACTTATTGATAAAGCCAGTGACTAATGTGGTGTACTCCTTAGTGCCATGGGCAGAATAGTATAAAGCTAAGGCAGGCCCTAAGGCTTAAGCAGGTGCGCGTGGAGGAAGTAGCGGAAATTGTACCGTATATTGATTGTAGAAGAGGTCCATTCCAAAGTAACCAGGAAGGAAAAGCACAGAAACCTACCAGACGATGATAAAAGGTCCCAGGGCGTCCCACGTTATCGTAACCTGTCTTGTACAAACACCATAAACATAAATGCAGCCTCTTTATGGTCAAAAGAGGGCATCATAGAAGCAGGGGCTGAGAGAGCAGCACAGATCCTCCCCCGCAACGGAAATGAAAAGCAAATGTTGCTTCCCAAGCAACCAACCACCCACCCAACCAATCAATAAACACAACCCCAATCAGCTAACTATCAGGTGAAGTCATGTGTGAAGATACCATGAATAATGACTTTAGCATTGATCTGTTTATGATGAAGATGAGGATGTTTATGATGAAGATGAGGATGTTTATGATGAAGATTATGATGTTTATGATGAAGATGATGATGTTTATGATGAAGAGGAGGATGTTTATGATGAAGATGATGATGTTTATGATGAAGATGATGATGTTTATGATGAAGATGAGGATGTTTATAATGAAGATTATGATGTGTATGATGAAGATGAGGATGTTTATGATGAAGATGAGGATGTTTATGAAGATTATGATGTGTATCATGAAGATGAGGATGTTTATGATGAAGATTATGATGTGTATGATGAAGATTATGATGTTTATGATGAAGATTATGTTTATGATGAAGATGTTTATGATGAAGATGAGGATGTTTATGATGAAGATGAGGATGTTTATGATGAAGATTATGATGTGTATGATGAAGATTATGATGTTTATGATGAAGATGGGGATGTTTATGATGAAGATGAGGATGTTTATGATGAAGATTATAATGTTTATGATGAAGATGATGATGATGTTTATGATGAAGATGTAGCAAAAAAAACTCATTAAGTGAATGTTTTAACTTGTAACTTTCACAGTGATCTTTTCCAAAGCTAACGAGAATAACATGTACTGTATGAACGATGTGGTGTAGGAGAAATCTACTCATTATCAAGCTCTAACAAGCTGCATCATATGGTGTATTATGAGGTTGCGCTCTAAAAAATGTGCTACGCAGCTAAAAATCTGGTACAATGTGTTTTGTACATGAACCCTGTCAAATAAACAAACAACAACACACGGACTGAGGCAGGAAAGGTAGAGCGGGGGGGAGGGGCCAGGAAAGGTAGAGCGAGGGGGGCGGGGCCAGGAAAGGTAGAGCGGGGGAGAGGGGCCAGGAAAGGTAGAGCGGGGGGGAGGGGCCAGGAAAGGTAGAGCGGGGGGGGCGGGGCCAGGAAAGGTAGAGCGGGGGAGAGGGGCCAGGAAAGGTAGAGCGGGGGGGAGGGGCCAGGAAAGGTAGAGCGGGGGGGAGGGGCCAGGAAAGGTAGAGCAGGGGGGAGAGGCCAGGAAAGGTAGAGCAGGGGGGAGGTGCCAGGAAAGGTAGAGCAGGGGGGGAGGGGCCAGGAAAGGTAGAGCAGGGGGGGAGGTGCCAGGAAAGGTAGAGCAGGGGGGGAGGGGCCAGGAAAGGTAGAGCAGGGGGGGAGGGGCCAGGAAAGGTAGAGCAAGGGGGGAGGGGCCAGGAAAGGTAGAGCAGGGGGGGAGGCCAGGAAAGAGGAAGCCTAAAGTCTATTCAAGCACTAGAGCCTTTCCCGTCTGTCACTAAAATACTGTTATGATTGTCTGTGCTGTTCTCTGACTCTATGGAGGAGGAATTGTGTTCCTATCAAACTAAGCTGTCAGCCAGGTCGTCCAGGGTTAATCCAGGAGGTTGGTCCCACACGGCACCCAATTCCCTATGCAGTGCACTACTTTTGACCAGAACTCTATGGGCCCCGGTCAAAAGTAGTGCACTTCATAGGGAATAGGGTGTCCCAAATAGTCATCTGGGACACAATCCGGACATTATTCTGTCCCCAAATGACAGATATAGACAAAGAAACTGCAGATAGGCACACACACACACACACACACACACACACACACACACACACACACACACACACACACACAGAGAGAGACCTGGAGAGAAGGGGAGAAAGAAAAGGCAATAACCAAACATCCAATATTTGATGAGCTCTGACAGAGCAGCCTACTGTCAACACAACCACAGTGGCTTTATAAAAGCTGACAGAGCAGCCTACTGTCAACACAACCACAGTGGCTTTATAAAAGCTGACAGAACAGCCTACTGTCAACACAACCATAGTGGCTTTATAAAAGCTGACAGAGCAGCCTACTGTCAACACAACCACAGTGGCTTTATAAAAGCTGACAGATCAGCCTACTGTCAACACAACCAGTGGCTTTATAAACGCTGACAGAGCAGCCTACTGTCAACACAACCACAGTGACTTTATAAGATGCTGACAGAGCAGCCTACTGTCAACACAACCACAGTGGCTTTATAAACGCTGACAGAGCAGCCTACTGTCAACACAACCACAGTGACTTTATAAACGCTGACAGAGCAGCCTACTGTCAACACAACCACAGTGACTTTATAAGATGCTGACAGAGCAGCCTACTGTCAACACAACCACAGTGGCTTTATAAACGCTGACAGAGCAGCCTACTGTCAACACAACCACAGTGACTTTATAAACGCTGACAGAGCAGCCTACTGTCAACACAACCACAGTGACTTTATAAACGCTGACAAAGCAGCCTACTGTCAACACAACCACAGTGGCTTTATAAAAGCTGACAGAGCAGCCTACTGTCAACACAACCACAGTGGCTTTATAAAAGCTGACAGAGCAGCCTACTGTCAACACAACCACAGTGGCTTTATAAAAGCTGACAGAGCAGCCTACTGTCAACACAACCACAGTGACTTTATAAACGCTGACAGAGCAGCCTACTGTCAACACAACCACAGTGACTTTATAAACGCTGACAAAGCAGCCTACTGTCAACACAACCACAGTGGCTTTATAAAAGCTGACAGAGCAGCCTACTGTCAACACAACCACAGTGGCTTTATAAAAGCTGACAGAGCAGCCTACTGTCAACACAACCACAGTGGCTTTATAAAAGCTGACAGAGCAGCCTACTGTCAACACAACCACAGTGGCTTTATAAGTCACATTATATTCCCCAGTATAATGTTAATTAATAAGACACATTATATTCCCCAGTATAATGTTAATTAATAAGACACATTATATTCCCCAGTATAATGTTAATTAATAATACACATTATATTCCCCAGTATAATGCTAATAAGACACATTATATTCCCCAGTATAATGTTAATTAATAAGACACATTATATTCCCCAGTATAATGTTAATTAATAAGACACATTATATTCCCCAGTATAATGCTAATAAGACACATTATATTCCCCAGTATAATGCTAATAAGACACATTATATTCCCGAGCATAATGCTAATAAGACACATTATATTCCCCAGCATAATGCTAATAGGACACATTATATTCCCCAGCATAATGCTAATAAGACACATTATATTCCCCAGTATAATGATAATAAGACACATTATATTCCCAGCATAATGCTAATAAGACACATTATATTCCCCAGCATAATGTAACATCTGAAAAGCTTAAGCACGTGTTATTTTATTCCATCCAGTCAGATCATTGTCTTCCACATGAGCTCAGAGACTAGGGAGGGGGACTGCACGTGTGTATGTCTGCATGTATTAGACCAGACAGATGTTGCAGGTCCTGCTGGGTAGTCTTCAGGGTCGCTTGGGAACAGAGAGCATGTGCTTATTACTGAGAAGTGCTGGGACTCACACCTAGGATGGTAATTACACACACACACACACACACACACACACACACACACACACACACACACACACACACACACACACACACACACACACACACACACACACACACACACACACACACACACACACACACACACACACACACACACACACACACACACACACAGTTCACCCATGTCTAAATCAGAGGAGGTTTCTGTGGGTCACCTTTTGGAGCAGCAGAGCACCAGAGTATTTTGTTGAAAGACCAATAATTTGTTTTCCATAAGAGACGGCCCACTGCTGAACCCTGAAAAACAGAAAGGAAATACAGGAAATCAGTGTAAGCTTTGTAAAAAAACAAAATACAATTCAAGTATAATTGGCCCAATAGAAGAACTCAGTTTACTGTCAATTCATTCTAGTAGTCCATGGCAACAGCACCTGCCTGGTTCTTCAGAATTCATTTATTCAAAACACAACTAGTTTCCTCTCTAGGTTCCTTCCTAGGTTCCTTCCTAGGTTCCTGCATTTTTAGGGAGTGTTTCCTAGCCTCTGCTTGGCTTGCTCTTTGGGGTTTTCGGCTGGGGATCTGTACAGAAACTGCTGATGAAACAAAAGAGCTTAACAGAAGACTGTTTGATTGAAGCATTGAGCTTCTCTCTGATTCGTGGCACATTGAGTCATACATCATTTCCTAATGAGCTCACAGTACCGCATGTGTTATGTTAGCTACTTAACTGTACTGGAGCAACAATTGTTTTGTTCTGGTATACTTACAACAGATGGTTGTTAGATTGGTGGGGCCACAAGGTACTTTATATATATATATATATATGTGTATGTGTATGTGTGTGTGTGTGTGTGTGTGTGTGTGTGTGTGTGTGTGTGTGACTAAACCACCAGCGCGTACTGGGGGTTAGAGAGGTGAGCTGGGGAACAGATGGAGTTAGAGAGGTGAGCTGGGGAACAGATGGGGGTTAGAGAGGTGAGCTGGGGAACAGATGGGGGTTAGAGAGGTGAGCTGGGGAACATATGGGGTTAGAGAGGTGAGCTTGGGAACATATGGAGTTAGAGAGGTGAGCTGGGGAACAGATGGGGGTTAGAGAGGTGAGCTGGGGAACAGATGGGGGTTAGAGAGGTGAGCTGGGGGACAGATGGGGGTTAGAAAGGTAAGCTGGGGAACAGATGGCGTTAGAGAGGTGAGATGGGGAACAGATGGGGGTTAGAGAGGTGAGCTGGGGGACAGATGGGGGTTAGAGAGGTGAGCTGGGGAACAGATGGGGGTTAGAGAGGTGAGCTGGGGAACAGATGGAGTTAGAGAGGTGAGCTGGGGAACAGATGGGGGTTAGAGAGGTGAGATGGGGAACAGATGGGGGTTAGAGAGGTGAGCTGGGGAACAGATGGCTCAACACAGCCAGAGGAGGAGAGGAAGCAGCTAGCATACAAAAGGTTATTATAATAACCTACAATATAGTGGGCTACAGTGTCACTATCTATATCTTTGGTAAGAGCATCCAGGAAGCCCCAGGGCAATTATGCTACATGCTAACACCGGAGCGCTACTATGCTGCATGCTACAGAGCTAATATGCTATGCTAATGCTGGAGAGTTAATATGGTACATGCTAACAATGAACAGCTACTATGCTAAAAGTCTATGATGCTAACGCTAACGCTATAGAGCTAAATGCTAAATGCTTACACTGGGAAGCTAAGCGTATATGCACTGTCATTCAGCCTTTGCTTTAAATCCATAAAGGCCAGGCCTCCGAGAACCCAATCCTTCCTGACCGCCTGTACAGTGGAGGACAGATAAATGGACATTCACAGCAGCTGCTCAAGCACTTAGTGCAGACACTGAGCCCTGTTTCAAGTCCTGGACAAACAGTTAGCTTAGCTAGTAGCTACACATTGTAAATTAAATGAGTGAAGGGTGAGTGAATTGAGTCAGTATGTAAACCTACAACCGTGGTATTTTTAGCGACGATGATATTGATGACAGGTTGACGAGACCATAATATGGTGCCAAAGAGAGTATTTTTATAAAATGTTGATGACAGGGTTGGATGTTGTATTGTTGTTATGGAGACTCAGGGTGTCACAAACACCCCCTCATTCTCTGGGCATCATTTTTAAAATGTATTTTATTTTACCTTTATTTAACTAGGCAATTCAGTAAGAACAATTTCTTAATTGCACTGACGGTCTACTGGGGAACAGTGAGTTAACTGCCTTGTTCAGGGGCAGAACGACAGATTTTTACCTTGTCAGCTCGTGACTAGGGGAGGGGAGGGGAGAGTAGTGATTAGGGGAGGGGAGAGTAGTGACTAGGGGAGGCGAGTGTAGTGACTAGTGGAGGGGAGGGGAGAGTAGTGACTAGGGGAGGAGAGAGGAGAGTAGTGACTAGGGGAGGAGAGAGGAGAGTAGTGACTAGGGGAGGAGAGAGGAGAGTAGTGACTAGGGGAGGGGAGGAGAGAGTAGTGACTAGGGGAGGGGAAGGGAGAGTAGTGACTAGGGGAGGAGAGAGTAGTGACTAGGGGAGGAGCGAGTAGTGACTAGGGGAGGGGAGGGGAGAGTAGTGACTAGGGGAGGGGAGGAGAGAGTAGTGACTAGGGGAGGGGAGGGGAGAGTAGTGACTAGGGGAGGGAGGAGAGAGTAGTGATTAAGGGAGGGGAGGGGAGAGTAGTTACTAGGGGAGGAGAGAGGAGAGTAGTGACTAGGGGAGGGGAGGAGAGAGTAGTGACTAGGGGAGGGGAGAGTAGTGACTAGGGGAGGGAGGAGAGAGTAGTGACTAAGGGAGGGGAGGGGAGAGTAGTTACTAGGGGAGGAGAGAGGAGAGTAGTGACTAGGGGAGGAGAGAGGAGAGTAGTGACTAGGGGAGGGGAGAGTAGTGACTAGGGGAGGGGAGGGGAGAGTAGTGACTAGGGGAGGAGAGAGGAGAGTAGTGTCTAGGGGAGTAGTGACTAGGGGAGGGGAGAGTAGTGACTAGGGGAGGGGAGGGGAGAGTAGTGACTAGGGGAGGGGAGGGGCGAGTAGTGACTAGGGGAGGAGAGAGGAGAGTAGTGACAATGGGAGGAGAGAGGAGAGTAGTGACTAGGGGAGGGGAGAGTAGTGACTAGGGGAGGGGAGAGTAGTGACTAGGGGAGGGGAGAGTAGTGACTAGGGGAGGGGAGAATAGTGACTAGGGGAGGGGAGAGTGGTGACTAGGGGAGGAGAGGGGAGAGTAGTGACTAGGGGAGGAGAGGGGAGAGTAGTGACTAGGGGAGGGGAGGCGAGAGTAGTGACTAGTGGAGGGGAGGGGAGAGTAGTGACTAGGGGAGGAGAGAGGAGAGTAGTGACTATGGGAGGAGAGAGGAGAGTAGTGACTAGGGGAGGGGAGAGTAGTGACTAGGGGAGGGGAGAGTAGTGACTAGGGGAGGGGAGGGGAGAGTAGTGACTAGGGGAGGGGAGGGGAGAGTAGTGACTAGGGGAGGGGAGGGGAGAGTAGTGACTAGGGGAGGGTAGAGTAGTGACTAGGGGAGGGGAGAGTAGTGACTAGGGGAGGGGAGAGTAGTGACTAGGGGAGGGGAGAGTAGTGACTAGGGGAGGAGAGAGTAGTGACTAGGGGAGGAGAGAGTAGTGACTAGGGGAGGGGAGGGGAGGGGAGAGTAGTGACAAGGGGAGGGGAGAGTAGTGACTAGGGGAGGAGAGATGAGAGTAGTGACTATGGGAGGAGAGAGGAGAGTAGTGACTAGGGGAGGGGAGAGTAGTGACTAGGGGAGGGGAGAGTAGTGACTAGGGGAGGGGAGGGGAGAGTAGTGACTAGGGGAGGGGAGGGGAGAGTAGTGACTAGGGGAGGGGAGGGGAGAGTAGTGACTAGGGGAGGGTAGAGTAGTGACTAGGGGAGGGGAGAGTAGTGACTAGGGGAGGGGAGAGTAGTGACTAGGGGAGGGGAGAATAGTGACTAGGGGAGGGGAGAGTGGTGACTAGGGGAGGAGAGGGGAGAGTAGTGACTAGGGGAGGAGAGGGGAGAGTAGTGACTAGGGTAGGGGAGGCGAGAGTAGTGACTAGTGGAGGGGAGGGGAGAGTAGTGACTAGGGGAGGAGAGAGGAGAGTAGTGACTATGGGAGGAGAGAGGAGAGTAGTGACTAGGGGAGGGGAGAGTAGTGACTAGGGGAGGGGAGAGTAGTGACTAGGGGAGGGGAGGGTAGTGACTAGGGGAGGGGAGGGGAGAGTAGTGACTAGGGGAGGGGAGGGGAGAGTAGTGACTAGGGGAGGGGAGGGGAGAGTAGTGACTAGGGGAGGGTAGAGTAGTGACTAGGGGAGGGGAGAGTAGTGACTAGGGGAGGGGAGAGTAGTGACTAGGGGAGGAGAGAGTAGTGACTAGGGGAGGGGAGGAGAGAGTAGTGACTAGGGGAGGGGAGGGGAGAGTAGTGACTAGGGGAGGGGAGGGGAGAGTAGTGACTAGGGGAGGGGAGAGTGGTGACTAGGGGAGGAGAGGGGAGAGTAGTGACTAGGGGAGGGGAGAATAGTGACTAGGGGAGGGGAGAGTGGTGACTAGGGGAGGAGAGGGGAGAGTAGTGACTAGGGGAGGAGAGGGGAGAGTAGTGACTAGGGGAGGGGAGGCGAGAGTAGTGACTAGTGGAGGGGAGGGGAGAGTAGTGACTAGGGGAGGAGAGAGGAGAGTAGTGACTATGGGAGGAGAGAGGAGAGTAGTGACTAGGGGAGGGGAGAGTAGTGACTAGGGGAGGGGAGAGTAGTGACTAGGGGAGGGGAGGGTAGTGACTAGGGGAGGGGAGGGGAGAGTAGTGACTAGGGGAGGGGAGGGGAGAGTAGTGACTAGGGGAGGGTAGAGTAGTGACTAGGGGAGGGGAGAGTAGTGACTAGGGGAGGAGAGAGTAGTGACTAGGGGAGGGGAGGAGAGAGTAGTGACTAGGGGAGGGGAGAGTAGTGACTAGGGGAGGGGAGGGGAGAGTAGTGACTAGGGGAGGGGAGAGTAGTCTCTCTCTCTCTCTCTCTCTCTCTCTCTCTCTCTCTCTCTCTCTCTCTCTCTCTCTCTCTCTCTCTCTCTCTCTCTCTCTCTCTCTCTCTCTCTCTCTCTCTCTCTCTCTCTCTCTCTCTCTCTCTCTCTCTCTCTCTCTCTCTCTCTCTCTCTCTCTCTCTCTCTCTCTCTCTCTCTCTCTCTCTCTCTCTCTCTCTCTCTCTGGACAGTGTGTCAACGAGGAGTCTCCTGGGCAGCACACAAACACTACATAAACGTAACCCCCCCCCCCCCTCTGTCTAACAGTGGAACAGCACACACAAACAATACGTAACCCCCCTCTGTGTGTAACACACCTAGCAACATCCCTCCTCTTCAGTCCTACTTCTCAGCTCCAGGAGAAATTTACTGTATGTTGAACCCAGTAACCTTTGTGATGCACTGTTTAACTGGGGCTATAGCAGAGCACACTGACAGTGTTGGATAACATGAACTACAGATATACAGTACTATTCTACTGACAGTGTTGGATAACATGAACTACAGATATACAGTACTATTCTACTGACAGTGTTGGATAACATTAACTATAGGTAGACAGTACTATTCTACTGACAGTGTATAGGGGACAGTAACATGAGCTACAGGTAGACAGTACTATTCTACTGACAGTAGAGGGCTGTGAGGTCATGGTTTGGGTACTCACGTTACAGGTAGACAGTACTATTCTACTGACAGTCGAGGGCTGTGAGGTCATGGTTTGGGTACTCACGTTACAGGTAGACAGTACTATTCTACTGACAGTAGAGGGCTGTGAGTTCATGGTTTGGGTACTCACGTTACAGGTAGACAGTACTATTCTACTGACAGTAGAGGGCTGTGAGGTCATGGTTTGGGTACTCACGTTACAGGTAGACAGTACTATTCTACTGATAGTAGAGGGCTGTGAGGTCATGATTTGGGTACTCACGTTACAGGTAGACAGTACTATTCTACTGACAGTAGAGGGCTGTGAGGTCATGATTTGGGTACTCACGTTACAGGTAGACAGTACTATTCTACTGACAGTAGAGGGCTGTGAGGTCATGGTTTGGGTACTCACGTTACAGGTAGACAGTACTATTCTACTGACAGTAGAGGGCTGTGAGGTCATGGTTTGGGTACTCACGTTACAGGTAGACAGTACTATTCTACTGACAGTAGAGGGCTGTGAGGTCATGGTTTGGGTACTCACGTTACAGGTAGACAGTACTATTCTACTGACAGTAGAGGGCTGTGAGGTCATGATTTGGGTACTCACGTTACAGGTAGACAGTACTATTCTACTGACAGTCGAGGGCTGTGAGGTCATGATTTGGGTACTCACGTTACAGGTAGACAGTACTATTCTACTGACAGTCGAGGGCTGTGAGGTCATGATTTGGGTACTCACGTTACAGGTAGACAGTACTATTCTACTGACAGTAGAGGGCTGTGAGGTCATGGTTTGGGTACTCACGTTACAGGTAGACAGTACTATTCTACTGACAGTAGAGGGCTGTGAGGTCATGATTTGGGTACTCACGTTACAGGTAGACAGTACTATTCTACTGACAGTAGAGGGCTGTGAGGTCATGATTTGGGTACTCACGTTACAGGTAGACAGTACTCTTCTACTGACAGTCGAGGGCTGTGAGGTCATGATTTGGGTACTCACGTTACAGGTAGACAGTACTATTCTACTGACATTCGAGGGCTGTGAGGTCATGATTTGGGTACTCACGTTTCCGGCGGTATCTTCATCTGTCCGTTGGCCGTCAAGCAGAGCCAGCTGGCCCAGATAATCCACAGGGTGGTGATGCGTGTCATCCCGGCGCCGACGCCAACGTTCCAACCGCTGGCGTTCCGACAACGCATCACAACGGTGGCTGACGACCCCTCGGACAGCATCTGCAGGGGTCGACCCACTGGGTTTTTTATCAGATGTACTGTATTCAAACAAACAACAACGCAGCAGGACTCTGCGTTATTCCCTAGAGACTCAGGAAGTCAGGGAGAAGGAGGACCTGACAGTGTTGTCCAAGGACAGCGTTAAAGGAGGATCCCAGTTGTGACAGTTTGATCACGTTAGATTCAGCAGCTCCATACCGTCCCAGTGATCCAGGGTTCTGGAAGGTTCTGCCAAAGTCAAACACCACCCTCTACAAGCAACATGACTGCCTCTTTAGAAGAGGGTTAACATGCACACTACCAAGTGTACACTAGAGATAACATGCACACTACCAAGTGTACACTAGAGATAACATGCACACTACCAAGTGTACACTAGAGATAACATGCACACTACCAAGTGTACACTAGAGATAACATGCACACTACCAAGTGTACACTAGAGATAACATCCAAACTACCAAGTGTACACTAGAGATAACATCCAAACTACCAAGTGTACACTAGAGATAACATGCACACTACCAAGTGTACACTAGAGATAACATGCACACTACCAAGTGTACACTAGGGTTAACAGGCACACTACCAAGTGTACACTAGGGTTAACAGGCACACTACCAAGTGTACACTAGGGTTAACAGGCAAACTACCAAGCTTATCTCGTTTGCGGTGCTGAGAGTTACTGCCCCAAAATCAACATTGTATACCACATCACTAGACCAGGCTCTTTCTCTCCACCTTCTCTTCATCAATCCAGACCTCCATGCTGCTTCACTCCTCCATGCTGCTCCCTCCCTCGCTTCCCTACCTCCAATAAACACGTCCACGGGGAGAGAAGAGGAGAAACCAGGAGGTGTTCAACTTCTTTCTTCAAATAAAAATACAAAAAATCTAATCCAAGAAAAGTTCTGCCACCAAAGATCCTACTCCAGCGAACAAGAGACCATACTTCCTCTTCCAAAGAATACACTTCCAAATGTCTCAGCTGTAACTACAGGAAACGCTGTCCCTAACAGACTAATGTTGTAATCCCTTCTCAGTAGGCTCTAAATGGGGTGTTAGAAAAGAGGCCCCTGGGTAGTCCGTGCTGAGGGGCTGAGGGACGAAGGGCGTAGTTTTAGGGCCGTGGCTCAAGGCTCAGGGAGAGAGAGGTTTAGTAGGAGACAGAACACTGCCGGATGCTACAGCCAGCCCTGCCACTGGAAGTTACTGTAGCAGCCAGACAGCATATCTCTTCCCCACTTCCACTCCTTCCCCTCGGACAGTTTACAGCATAATCTGCTTGGATTAAACTCTCTTCCTCCTCCCCTCCCTGCCTCTACGGGTTTACAGAGGTTGTTGTAGTGGAGAGAGAGAGAGAGAGGTGGGGAGAGAGAGAGAGAGAGAGAGGCAGGTGGAGAGAGAGAGAGAGGCGGGGGGAGAGAGAGAGAGAGAGAGAGAGAGAGAGAGAGAGAGAGAGAGAGAGAGGTGGGAGAGAGAGAGAGGTGGGAGAGAGAGAGAGGTGGGAGAGAGAGAGAGAGGTGGGAGAGAGAGAGAGAGAGAGAGAGAGAGAGAGAGAGAGAGAGATTTTTATTGTTTATTTCACTTTTGTATATTATCTACTTCACTTGCTTTGGTAATGTTAACATATGTTTCCCATGCCAATAAAGCCCCTTGAATTGAATTTAAATTGAATTGATAGAGAGGGGGATAGTGGGTAGGCGTGGGGCAGGGGTGCCGAGGGTGGGGGCGGAGAGGACCGTGGGTGGGGGGCGGAGAGGACCGTGGGTGGGGGGCAGAGAGGACCGTGGGTGAGGGGCCGGGGGGGCGGAGATGACCGTGGGTGGGGGGCGGAGAGGGCTGGGGGAGAGGGGCCGGGGGCGGAGAGGACCGTGGGTGGGGGCGGAGAGGGCTGGTGGCGAGGAGCCGGGTGGGGGGCAGAGAGGACCGTGGGTGGGGGGCAGAGAGGGCTGGGGGAGAGGGGCCGGGGGCGGAGAGGACCGTGGGTTGGTGCGGAGAGGTCTGGAGGCGAGGAGCCGGGGAGGGGGGGCGGAGAGGACCGTGGGTGGGGGCGGAGAGGGCTGGGGACGAGGAGCCAGGGGGGGGTTGTTGTATCAGCAAGGATTATGTTGATTTCTGGAGACAGGCTTGTGTTGGACCAATCAGAGAAAGGGAAACGTAAAAGCTCCAGAAGCTTAGTTTTTAAACAGTGTGGAGAGACACCTAGTGGGGCCGTGACGACTCTGACAACAGCAGGCTGCATCAGAGACTGTGCAACTGGACACATGAGAGAGCAAAGAGAAATCACATTGCATAGCGATATATGCTCCCAAATGTGCTGATTCCAAGGCTTAGTATAGTTGGGATGTTAGGAACTAGGATTAGGAACAAGTAGTAATTTATAAGGATCTCTATGGTTCTGTTCTTCTTTCCAGAACCTGGGACTTTCTGTCCAGTAAACTACTGGCCATTGATGTCGTACCATAGCTGTGAGGCTAGGTTACACAGTATAGATGTAGTACCATAGCTGTGAGGTTACACAGTATAGATGTCCTACCATAGCTGTGAGGTTACACAGTATAGATGTCGTACCATAGCTGAGAGGTTACACAGTATTGATGTCCTACCATAGCTGTGAGGTTACACAGTATAGATGTCCTACCATTTCTGAGAGGCTAGGTTACACAGTATAGATGTCCTACCATAGCTGAGAGGTTACACAGTATAGATGTAGTACCATAGCTGTGAGGTTACACAGTATAGATGTAGTACCATAGCTGAGAGGTTACACAGTATTGATGTCCTACCATAGCTGTGAGGTTACACAGTATAGATGTCGTACCATAGCTGAGAGGTTACACAGTATTGATGTCCTACCATAGCTGAGAGGTTACACAGTATAGATGTCCTACCATAGCTGTGAGGTTACACAGTATAGATGTCCTACCATAGCTGTGAGGTTACACAGTATAGATGTAGTACCATAGCTGTGAGGTTACACAGTATAGATGTCGTACCATAGCTGTGAGGTTAGGTTACACATCTTCTACACAATGTACTACACTACTACACACCACAATATATTATACTACTACACACCACAATGTATTACACTACTACACACCACAATGTATTATACTACTACACACCACAATGTATTATAATACTACACACCACAATGTACTACACACCACAATGTATTATACTACTACACACCACAATGTATTATACTACTACACACCACAATGTATTACACTATTACACACCACAATGTATTATACTACTACACACCACAATGTATTATACTACACACCACAATGTACTATCCTACTACATACCACAATGTATTATAATACTACACACCACAATGTATTACACTATTACACACCACAATGTATTACACTACTACACACCACAATGTATTACACACCACAATGTACTACACACCACAATGTATTATAATACTACACACCACAATGTACTACACACCAAAATGTATTATAATACTACACACCACAATGTATTACACACCACCATGTACTACACACCACAATGTATTATAATACTACACACCACAATGTACTACACACCACAATGTATTACACTACTACACACCACAATGTATTATACTACTACACACCACAATGTATTACACTACTACACACCACAATGTATTATAGTACTACACACCACAATGTATTACACTACTACACACCACAATGTATTATACTACTACACACCACAATGTATTACACTACTACACACCACAATGTATTATAGTACTACACACCACAATGTATTACACTACTACACACCACAATGTATTATACTAATACACACCACAATGTATTATAATACTACACACCACAATGTATTATAATACTACACACCACAATGTATTACACTACTACACACCACAATGTATTATACTACTACACACCACAATGTATTATACTACTACACACCACAATGTATTATAATACTACACACCACAATGTATTATAATACTACACACCACAATGTATTACACACCACAATGTACTACACACCACAATGTATTATAATACTACACACCACAATGTATTATACTACTACACACCACAATGTATTATAATACTACACACCACAATGTATTACACTACTACACACCACAATGTATTACACTACTACACACCACAATGTATTATAATACTACACACCACAATGTATTATAATACTACACACCACAATGTATTACACTACTACACACCACAATGTACTACACACCACAATGTACTACACTACTACACACCACAATGTACTACACACCACAATGTATTATAATACTACACACCACAATGTATTACACTACTACACACCACAATGTATTACACTACTACACACCACAATGTATTATAATACTACACACCACAATGTATTACACTACTACACACCACAATGTATTATAATACTACACACCACAATGTATTATAATACTACACACCACAATGTATTACACTACTACACACCACAATGTATTATAATACTACACACCACAATGTATTATAATACTACACACCACAATGTATTACACTACTACACACCACAATGTACTACACTACTACACACCACAATGTACTACACACAACAATGTATTATAATACTACACACCACAATGTATTACACTACTACACACCACAATGTACTACACTACTACACACCACAATGTACTACACACCACAATGTATTATAATACTACACACCACAATGTATTACACTACTACACACCACAATGTATTACACTACTACACACCACAATGTATTATAATACTACACACCACAATGTATTATAATACTACACACCACAATGTATTACACTACTACACACCACAATGTACTACACACCACAATGTATTACACTACTACACACCACAATGTATTACACTACTACACACCACAATGTATTATAATACTACACACCACAATGTATTACACTACTACACACCACAATGTATTATAATACTACACACCACAATGTATTACACTACTACACACCACAATGTATTACACTACTACACACCAGAATGTATTATAATACTACACACCACAATGTGTTACACTACTACACACCACAATGTATTATAATACTACACACCACAATGTATTACACACCACAATGTATTATAGTACTACACACCACAATGTATTATAATACTACACACCACAATGTATTACACACCACAATGTATTATAGTACTACACACCACAATGTATTATAGTACTACACACCACAATGTATTATAATACTACACACCACAATGTATTATAATACTACACACCACAATGTATTATAATACTACACACCACAATGTATTACACTACTACACACCACAATGTATTATACTACTACACACCACAATGTATTATAATACTACACACCACAATGTATTATAATACTACACACCACAATGTATTATAATACTACACACCACAATGTATTACACTACTACACACCACAATGTATTATACTACTACACACCACAATGTATTATAATACTACACACCACAATGTATTACACACCACAATGTATTACACTACTACACACCACAATGTACTATACTACTACACACCACAATGTATTATACTACTACACACCACAATGTATTACACTACTACACACCACAATGTATTATACTACTACACACCACAATGTATTATAATACTACACACCACAATGTATTACACACCACAATGTATTACACTACTACACACCACAATGTATTACACACCACAATGTATTATAGTACTACACACCACAATGTATTATAGTACTACACACCAAAATGTATTATAATACTACACACCACAATGTACTACACTACTACACACCACAATGTATTATACTACTACACACCACAATGTATTATAATACTACACACCACAATGTATTATAATACTACACACCACAATGTATTATAATACTACACACCACAATGTACTACACACCACAATGTATTATAACACTACACACCACAATGTATTACACTACTACACACCACAATGTACTACACTACTACACACCACAATGTATTACACTACTACACACCACAATGTATTATAATACTACACACCACAATGTATTATAGTACTACACACCACAATGTATTACACTTCTACACACCACAATGTATTACACTACTACACACCACAATGTATTATAATACTACACACCACAATGTACTATCCTACTACACACCACAATGTATTATACTACTACACACCACAATGTATTATACTACTACACACCACTATGTATTATACTACTACACACCACAATGTATTATACTACTACACACCACAATGTATTACACTACTACACACCACAATGTATTACACACCACAATGTATTACACTACTACACACCACAATGTATTATAATACTACACACCACAATGTACTATCCTACTACACACCACAATGTATTATACTACTACACACCACAATGTATTATACTACTACACACCACAATGTATTATACTACTACACACCACAATGTATTACACTACTACACACCACAATGTATTACACACCACAATGTATTACACTACTACACACCACAATGTATTATACTACTACACACCACAATGTATTACACTACTACACACCACAATGTATTACACTACTACACACCACAATGTATTACACTACTACACACCACAATGTATTACACTACTACACACCACAATCTATTATACTACTACACACCACAATGTATTATACTACTACACACCACTATGTATTATACTACTACACACCACAATGTATTATACTACTACACACCACAATGTATTACACACCACAATGTATTACACTACTACACACCACAATGTATTATACTACTACACACCACAATGTATTACACTACTACACACCACAATGTATTACACTACTACACACCACAATGTATTATAATACTACACACCACAATGTATTACACTACTACACACCACAATGTATTATAATACTACACACCACAATGTATTATACTACTACACACCACAATGTATTATACTACTACACACCACAATGTATTACACTACTACACACCACAATGTATTATAATACTACACACCACAATGTATTACACTACTACACACCACAATGTATTATAATACTACACACCACAATGTATTACACTACTACACACCACAATGTATTATAATACTACACACCACAATGTATTGTACTACTACACACCACAATGTATTATAATACTACACACCACAATGTATTATAATACTACACACCACAATGTATTACACTACTACACACCACAATGTATTATAATACTACACACCACAATGTATTGTACTACTACACACCACAATGTATTATACTACTACACACCACAATGTACTACACACCACAATGTATTATAATACTACACACCACAATGTATTGTACTACTACACACCACAATGTACTACACACCACAATGTATTATAATACTACACACCACAATGTATTGTACTACTACACACCACAATGTATTATAATACTACACACCACAATGTATTATAATACTACACACCACAATGTATTGTACTACTACACACCACAATGTATTATAATACTACACACCACAATGTATTATAATACTACACACCACAATGTATTGTACTACTACACACCACAATGTATTACTCTACTACACACCACAATGTATTATAATACTACACACCACAATGTATTATAGTACTACACACCACAATGTATTATAATACTACACACCACAATGTACTACACTACTACACACCACAATGTATTATACTACTACACACCACAATGTATTATAATACTACACACCACAATGTATTATAATACTACACACCACAATGTATTATAATACTACACACCACAATGTACTACACACCACAATGTATTATAACACTACACACCACAATGTATTACACTACTACACACCACAATGTACTACACTACTACACACCACAATGTATTACACTACTACACACCACAATGTATTATAATACTACACACCACAATGTATTATAGTACTACACACCACAATGTATTACACTTCTACACACCACAATGTATTACACTACTACACACCACAATGTATTATAATACTACACACCACAATGTACTATCCTACTACACACCACAATGTATTATACTACTACACACCACAATGTATTATACTACTACACACCACTATGTATTATACTACTACACACCACAATGTATTATACTACTACACACCACAATGTATTACACTACTACACACCACAATGTATTACACACCACAATGTATTACACTACTACACACCACAATGTATTACACTACTACACACCACAATGTATTACACTACTACACACGACAATGTATTATACTACTACACACCACAATGTATTATACTACTACACACCACAATGTATTATACTACTACACACCACAATGTATTACACACCACAATGTATTACACTACTACACACCACAATGTATTACACTACTACACACCACAATGTATTACACTACTACACACCACAATGTATTATAATACTACACACCACAATGTATTACACTACTACACACCACAATGTATTACACTACTACACACCACAATGTATTATAATACTACACACCACAATGTATTACACTACTACACACCACAATGTATTACACTACTACACACCACAATGTATTATAATACTACACACCACAATGTATTACACTACTACACACCACAATGTATTATAATACTACACACCACAATGTATTGTACTACTACACACCACAATGTATTATAATACTACACACCACAATGTATTATAATACTACACACCACAATGTATTACACTACTACACACCACAATGTATTATAATACTACACACCACAATGTATTGTACTACTACACACCACAATGTATTATACTACTACACACCACAATGTATTATAATACTACACACCACAATGTATTATACTACTACACACCACAATGTATTATAATACTACACACCACAATGTATTGTACTACTACACACCACAAAGTATTATACTACTACACACCACAATGTACTACACACCACAATGTATTATAATACTACACACCACAATGTATTGTACTACTACACACCACAATGTATTATAATACTACACACCACAATGTATTATAATACTACACACCACAATGTATTGTACTACTACACACCACAATGTATTATAATACTACACACCACAATGTATTATAATACTACACACCACAATGTATTATAATACTACACACCACAATGTATTGTAATACTACACACCACAATGTATTATAATACTACACACCACAATGTATTATAATACTACACACCACAATGTATTGTACAACTACACACCACAATGTATTATAATACTACACACCACAATGTATTATAATACTACACACCACAATGTATTATAGTACTACACACCACAATGTATTACACTTCTACACACCACAATGTATTACACTACTACACACCACAATGTATTATAATACTACACACCACAATGTACTATCCTACTACACACCACAATGTATTATACTACTACACACCACAATGTATTATACTACTACACACCACTATGTATTATACTACTACACACCACAATGTATTATACTACTACACACCACAATGTATTACACTACTACACACCACAATGTATTACACACCACAATGTATTACACTACTACACACCACAATGTATTATACTACTACACACCACAATGTATTACACTACTACACACCACAATGTATTACACTACTACACACCACAATGTATTACACTACTACACACCACAATGTATTATACTACTACACACCACAATGTATTATACTACTACACACCACTATGTATTATACTACTACACACCACAATGTATTATACTACTACACACCACAATGTATTACACACCACAATGTATTACACTACTACACACCACAATGTATTATACTACTACACACCACAATGTATTACACTACTACACACCACAATGTATTACACTACTACACACCACAATGTATTACACTACTACACACCACAATGTATTATAATACTACACACCACAATGTATTACACTACTACACACCACAATGTATTATACTACTACACACCACAATGTATTACACTACTACACACCACAATGTATTATAATACTACACACCACAATGTATTACACTACTACACACCACAATGTATTACACTACTACACACCACAATGTATTATAATACTACACACCACAATGTATTACACTACTACACACCACAATGTATTATAATACTACACACCACAATGTATTGTACTACTACACACCACAATGTATTATAATACTACACACCACAATGTATTATAATACTACACACCACAATGTATTACACTACTACACACCACAATGTATTATAATACTACACACCACAATGTATTGTACTACTACACACCACAATGTATTATACTACTACACACCACAATGTACTACACACCACAATGTATTATAATACTACACACCACAATGTATTATAATACTACACACCACAATGTATTGTACTACTACACACCACAATGTATTATACTACTACACACCACAATGTACTACACACCACAATGTATTATAATACTACACACCACAATGTATTGTACTACTACACACCACAATGTATTATAATACTACACACCACAATGTATTATAATACTACACACCACAATGTATTGTACTACTACACACCACAATGTATTATAATACTACACACCACAATGTATTATAATACTACACACCACAATGTATTATAATACTACACACCACAATGTATTGTACTACTACACACCACAATGTATTATAATACTACACACCACAATGTATTATAATACTACACACCACAATGTATTGTACTACTACACACCACAATGTATTATAATACTACACACCACAATGTATTATAATACTACACACCACAATGTATTGTACTACTACACACCACAATGTATTATAATACTACACACCACAATGTATTATAATACTACACACCACAATGTATTATAATACTACACACCACAATGTATTATAATACTACACACCACAATGTATTGTACTACTACACACCACAATGTATTATACTACTACACACCACAATGTATTATAATACTACACACCACAATGTACTATCCTACTACACACCACAATGTATTATACTACTACACACCACAATGTATTATACTACTACACACCACAATGTATTATACTACTACACACCACAATGTATTATACTACTACACACCACAATGTATTGTACTACTACACACCACAATGTATTATACTACTACACACCACAATGTATTACACTACTACACACCACAATGTATTGTACTACTACACACCACAATGTATTGTACTACTACACACCACAATGTATTACACTACTACACACCACAATGTATTATACTACTACACACCACAATGTATTATAATACTACACACCACAATGTATTATACTACTACACACCACAATGTATTATACTACTACACACCACAATGTATTGTACTACTACACACCACAATGTATTGTACTACTACACACCACAATGTATTACACTACTACACACCACAATGTATTACACTACTACACACCACAATGTATTGTACTACTACACACCACAATGTATTACACTACTACACACCACAATGTATTACACTACTACACACCACAATGTATTGTACTACTACACACCACAATGTATTACACTACTACACACCACAATGTATTACACTACTACACACCACAATGTATTACACTACTACACACCACAATGTATTATACTACTACACACCACAATGTATTATAATACTACACACCACAATGTATTATACTACTACACACCACAATGACCATACCTTATGTTAAATCACTGTTTATGAAACACACTAAGTGTTAGTGGACTAGGCTGGGGTCAGCTGCTGGGTAGGACTGTGGGATTCCCCCCCCCCTCACTCCCCCACCCCTCCCTGCTGTGGTCTGTAGTGTGGATCAGCCATAGTTAGTCCTGCTTACCCTTCTCACACTCACGCAACATGACTCAGGACAGGCAGGACACCTGTTGTGTTTCTGTTAAGACGGAGACACCCACACACATCCTGATAACCCGTCTCAGCCCTCTGGTAACCCGTCTCAGCCCTCTGATAACCCGTCTCAGCCCTCTGGTAACCCGTCTCAGCCCTCTGGTAACCCGTCTCAGCCCTCTGGTAACCCGTCTCAGCCCTCTGATAACCCGTCTCAGCCCTCTGGTAACCCGTCTCAGCCCTCTGGTAACCCGTCTCAGCCCTCTGATAACCCGTCTCTGATAACCCTCTGGTAACCTGTCTCTGATAACCTGCCCTCTGATAACCCGTCTCTGATAACCCGTCTCTGATAACCCGTCTCTGATAACCCGTCTCTGATAACCTGCCCTCTGATAACCCGCCCTCTGATAACCCTCTGACAAACCGTCTCAGCCCTCTGACAACCCGTCTCAGCCCTCTGATAACCCGTCTCTGATAACCCTCTGGTAACCTGTCTCTGATAACCTGCCCTCTGATAACCCGTCTCTGATAACCCGTCTCTGATAACCCGTCTCTGATAACCCGTCTCTGATAATCTGCCCTCTGATAACCCGCCCTCTGATAACCCTCTGGTAACCCGTCTCTGATAACCTGCCCTCTGGTAACCTGTCTCTGATAACCAGTCTCTGATAACCTGCCCTCTGATAACCCGCCTTCTGATAACCTGCCCTCTGATAACCCTCTGGTAACCCGTCTCTGATAACCCTCTGATAACCCGTCTCTGCCACACAACATGGTTTAGCACTAGCGACTAGGACAGAGATAGAATAGACTAAAATAATGGACAGGTCATTGTTCCCATTTCAGCTGTTTCTATCTGATTTGTTGTATGTTGTTTCCCGTTTGGTTAGTGGCACTTCTCTCTTCTCTCTTCCCGACTCATTTGAAGTCCTGATAAAGAGTCTAACCAGGAAAGCAAGAGAAAAACGAGTCACTCACCTGTCTGTCAATCCTCAGGTTAACTATCGAATCACAGTCCATCTCTGAAAACTGACTCTCTTGGTGTAACGAGTGTTAAATGGCTTGAAGGTTGTGACTAGTTGACGCTGTCCTGACTGACTGTGTGTACATTCCCCGCTAGGAAACAGTAAGCAATGTTATGTTGCTTCCTGCTTCGACTAACCTCACCAGAACCTCCCTTTACACACCCCACCCTCCCCACCCTCAAGGGTGAGTCCCAATAATCTCTCCTCCTCCCCCCCCCCCCCCCACACACACATTTAACAGCATTGGATTGGTGTAGACATGGGTTGGAGGGACTTTCAATATACCACTCATGTCTATTCAAATCCAGAGGGAAAGTGAGCAAGTGAACAACATTTTTGGGATGCACCCTTAGTGTGTCTACTAGTCCCTGTTCCCTCCTCCTCTACCCCTCCCCCTGTTCCATCACCCACTGATTAGCCCGTAGGCCAGTAGTAGGTGTCAGCCCTTAATTTTGACCCTATCAGCTGAACCTATTGGAGGGGAACCCCCGTGGACCAGTCCCTAGGGAGAGGAGGGGCTTATGCAGCAAAGACATTAGGGGAAGGATACTGAGGAAAAGTAAGGAGGGAGTGAAGGAAAGAGAGAGAGGGAAAGGAAGGAGCAACGGGAGAGAGAGAGAGTACTGGGGTACTGAGAAAAACGAAGGACGAATAGAGGAGAGAGCCCCATCGGCCCTGGTCAAAAGTAGTGCACTATATAGGGAATATGGTGCCATTCGGTACACAGACAATCCCATCCTCTAGGCAGGCCTGTTCAGAGTTCCTTCATCAGTCTATCTGCACTAATGCTGTGATGAGGACACCTCCTTTCATCACACATTTAAAGTGCCTCTATTATTAGCTGATGAAACAACATGACGGATCAGAGTTGGACAAGCCTGGTTTCTTAACATGTCTGTCTGTCCACCCACTGACTGGCTGTAGTTCACACTGGCCTGGTTCAACTCATGGGCCAAGTACTAGTCCAGGGGTCCTCAACTCTGACCCTACGAGGTCCAGAGCCTGCTGCCTTTCTGTTCTACCTGATCATTAAAATTGCACACACCTGAGATCCCAGGTTTAAATGAGTCCCTGATTAGAGGGGTACAATGACAACATGGTGGTACTGACTTACAGGTCCAGGGTTGAGTTTGAGGGCCCTAGACAGACAGGCCCTAGACAGACAGACACTAGACAGACAGACACTAAAAAGGAAGAAAAAGGGACAGAGAGAGAGAGATGTAACACTCTACATGCCAATACAGCCTTTATGAATGAAGACAGGGAAAGAGAGCTGGAGATAGAGAGACCGAGAACAACCTACATGTTGATTGACAGTTCATTATTGTTGGTTTCTAATGTCCCTCCGGGGCCATTCCATTTCCTCCAGACCGATTCAATCTGTCAATCACCACTTCGGTTTTCTTCCTGATAAGCTTCCTGTCTGATTGGGAGTAACTGAATAGCGTCCTCGATTTCCCCCTCAGAGTGTCTTCCCATTTATTTAGATTTGGAGCTCTCTCTCAACGTCCTGGAAGTCTGTCCTCTCCTCCATTTATCTGCCACGCTTTGAAAACAGTATGGTGAAATCTCATGAGCGCTGGATTTCACCTGGGAAGTTTCCACATCAGTACCATGGAGGAGGAGGAGAGGAGACATTTTTCAGACATTTCAGAGAGCCGTAGAATCAGGAGTCAGGAGAAACACACAATCTAACAGGTTTTACTTTGGTAACAGCGAAGGAAGGACAGATCACCTTGTCATTTTACACAACGAGCTCCTTACAGAAATGTTTTCAGCGTACAATCATGTAACATGATGATAAATATCAAAAGAGATTTTAAACTTAAATCAATCATTAAAACATATTGTACCAGTCAAAAGTTTGGACACAGCTACTCATTCAATGGATTTTCAAGAATGCCAAGAGTGTACAAAGTTGTCATCAAGGCAAAGGCTGGCTACTTTAAAGAATCGCAAATATAAAATATATTTTGATTTGTTTAACACTTTTTTGGTTACTACATGATTCCATATGTGTTATTTCATAGTGTTGATGTCTTCACTATTATTATATAATGTAGAAAATAGTACAAGTAAAGAAAAACCCTTGAATGAGTAGGTGTCCAAACTACTAACTGGTACTGTAGTTACAATCAATACTTTTTGTAGCATAACTAAATGCCCAAATGCACAATCAATATAATACCCTCCCTCTTACCACCCTGACTAGCAAGGGACCAGGGTACAGGTCTAATTATCGGGTTGTACTTTGTGTGCATGAGTGGGTTTGACATATGGAAATGGATCGGTCTATTGGAAAATGACTGCAGTGTACAGTACAGGTTGGGGGCTAATTAGTCCTGGCCTATCAATATTGGCTGGGGTGTGAGAAAGACAGACTTATTGTGAATAAGATGTCTTGAAAACAGTGTTTTAAAATCAAATCAATATCTGCATGATCTCACTTGTAAACATAGAAAGGAAAGCCATTGAGAAGTGGATCCCCCCCAACCCTCCACAAAGCACTAGAGAAGTGGATCCCCCCCCCTCCCTCCACAAAGCACTTGAGAAGTGGATCCCCCCTCCCTCCACAAAGCACTTGAGAAGTGGATCCCCCCCTCCCTCCACAAAGCACTTGAGAAGTGGATCCCCCCCCCTCCCTCTACAAAGCACTTGAGAAGTGGATCCCCCCTCCCTCCACAAAGCACTAGAGAAGTGGATCCCCCCCCCCCTCCCTCCACAAAGCACTAGAGAAGTGGATCCCCCCCTCCCTCCACAAAGCACTTGAGAAGTGGATCCCCCCCCCCTCCCTCCACAAAGCACTTGAGAAGTGGATCCCCCCCTCCCTCCACAAAGTAAACTAGTCCCTGACCGCTCCTGTAGATGACAGTGGAAAACACATTTCCAAACTGTAAAATTCCTAAGTCACTTTGTCCACATCCCAAGGACAGACTGACTGGGTAGAAGTACAACTCTGTAAAGAGGTCCCAAATGGCACTCTACTCCCTCTATAGTGCAGTAGGGCTCTGGTCAAAAGGTGTCACTATATAGGGAACAGAGTGAATTTTTGGAGGCGGCCATTTTCTCTTAAAATAGTGAAATAAGTAGAGCGAAGCTGCCCGGAGATGCTGATCTTGGGTCAGTTTTAGCATTTCCCACACTAATGGTTAAGGTTAATATTGGGGAAGGGGAAGCTGATTCTAGATCTGTTCTTAGAGGAAACTTCACCCAGAGACACATGTTTGAAGAAGACATTCATTTATTTCCAATTCAGTTGTGGTCCAGAGACGGTTCAATCATTACACAAGAAACAAGTTATGAAGTGGGCTGTCCGGTCACTCAGAATGTTTGACTATTAGAAAAAAGAATAGAGGTTTTCAAAACCAAAAGAACAACAATGATGGGACTCCAGATTTCCACGGATTTAAAAATAATTGATACATGCCAGATTGTGTAAATTAAAACACTTCCTGTTTCAGTGGTACAGGTCATTGCAACATTGTGTTTTTAAAATGTGTTTTTAAAATTTCCTTGTATGACAACGGCATAGAAAAATAGACAAACTATTCTATTATCTCTCTCTCTCTCTCTCATAACATAAAATAGTTTCTTAAACACTTTGCTTGATACATATAAACCGTCTACCAAACTAGTCTGGCACGTGTGAGCACAGAAGATTCTGAAAGAACCGTGTCGTTGTACATTTTGAGTTTCAGACATCTTGAAATCAAGACAATGGCATGATGAAAATAAATGCCAGGTTCCACATTAAGGTGTGATTCCTTCTCCGGGTGAACGTTTACCTCAACAGAGACTCACTTCTGTGAGGTAGCTCAGCTCAGCTCAAGCTTAAGGATTTTAAATATTGTCTATTTTAAAAAACAGGACTTCCCACTTAATAAAAAGTGTTAAAATAAACTCATCCAACTTCCAAGTGAATTAAACATTGTCAAATGCCTGGAGAACCATTTTAGTTAAGAGAGGTATCGTTTAAACCAAGTTCAGTCAGTCCAAAACATATATAACTGTTTGATAGCTTTTACTACAATATCCCATTCAACATTTCAATTATTTTTATTTTTACGATAAAAACATCTTAAAAATGGCAAAAAATCAAATGTCGTTGTAATCTGAATCCACAGGTTACATCCACAGCGCTCACATTAGGAAGACGAATTTAGCTAGATCAGCAAATAGATTATATAGATTATAAAATGATTGTGCCGGTTTGGGCATGACCCCCGGGACTCACTCATTAGGCACCTGATGGAAGAAAACAGACAAAACAGGGAGAGGGTCTCCCTGGACTTGTCCCAGAAGAAATGATTATTTTCAACTTCCTGTTGCAAAGCGTTTTGAAACATGTTTCTATTGGGTGCCTCATTCAACAGGACCCTGAAACATGTTTCTATTGGGTGCCTCATTCAACAGGGCCCTGAAACATGTTTCTATTGGGTGCCTCATTCAACAGGACCCCGAAACATGTTTCTATTGGGTGCCTCATTCAACAGGGCCCTGAAACATGTTTCTATTGGGTGCCTCATTCAACAGGACCCTGAAACATGTTTCTATTGGGTGCCTCATTCAACAGGACCCTGAAACATGTTTCTATTGGGTGCCTCATTCAACAGGACCCTGGCCTCAGAACTTGTTCGTGGTGGCTTCCGTGGAGAAGCGTTGGGCGTAGGACTCATAGATGGTATCCAGGAAGGAACTGTCGTTCTGAAAGAGAGAGAAGAGCCAATTAGAGAGAAAGAGAGATAAGAGCAAATGAGAGAAAGAAGAGAGAAGAGAGTTAGAGACGGAGAGAGACCTAGAGAGAGGAAGGGAGAGGAGTAGAGGAGAGAGATGGAGAGGAAGGGAGCGAAGTAGAGAGGAGAGAGAGAGAGTACTCTGATCAGGAGTGTGGAATACAAACAAAACAGTATTTGGACAGGTTGAGTATGTGTCTGTCTGCGCTGGTCTGAAACAGCTCTCTTTAGCAGGACAGTGTCTGTCTGTGCTGGTCTGAAACAGCTCTCTTTAGCAGGACATTTTCTGTCTGTCTGCACTGGTCTGAAACAGCTCTCTTTAGCAGGACAGTGTCTGTCTGCGCTGGTCTGAAACAGCTCTCTTTAGCAGGACAGTGTCTGTCTGCACTGGTCTGAAACAGCTCTCTTTAGCAGGACAGTGTTTCTGCACTCTGCGCTGGTCTGAAACAGCTCTCTTTAGCAGGACAGTGTCTGTCTGCACTTCGATGAATAACCTCAAGGTCCTTTGGCAAGACTGAACATAAACATTGTGTCTCTGATGGTGTCCTGAGCAGAAAGACAGTGAATATAAACATAAAGGCAGGAACCAGGACAAACCGTTTGGCTGTGTGAGACCAGCTGCTTCTTCAAGGAGGGGAGAGTTTGACGCCTGCAGAATTGCTAGTCTTGTTATGTAAATACATTGAAGAGAAATAGAAACGCAACACGGAAAGTCTTGGTCCCATGTTTCATGAGCTGAAATAAAAGATCCCAGAAATGTTCCAAACGGGAAAAAAAAGCTTATTTCTAAAAAATGTTGTGCACAGATTTCTTTACAAGTGCACCCACCGACAACATGGCTTCTGAATCAAGTGCACCCACCGCCAACAGGGCTTCTGAATCAAGTGCACCCACCACCAACATGGCTTCAGAATCAAGTGCACCCACCGCCAACAGGGCTTCAGAATCAAGTGCACCCACCGCCAACATGGCTTCTGAATCAAGTGCACCCACCGACAACATGGCTTCTGAATCAAGTGCACCCACCGCCAACAGGGCTTCTGAATCAAGTGCACCCACCACCAACATGGCTTCAGAATCAAGTGCACCCACCGCCAACAGGGCTTCAGAATCAAGTGCACCCACCGCCAACAGGGCTTCAGAATCAAGTGCACCCACCGCCAACAGGGCTTCAGAATCAAGTGCACCCACCGCCAACATGGCTTCTGAATCAAGTGCACCCACCGCCAACATGGCTTCTGAACCAAGTGCACCCACCGCCAACAGGGCTTCTGAATCAAGTGCACCCACCGCCAACATGGCTTCTGAAACTAGTGCACCCACCGCCAACAGGGCTTCTGAATCAAGTGCACCCACCACCAACATGGCTTCTGAATCAAGTGCACCCACCGCCAACATGGCTTCTGAAACTAGTGCACCCACCGCCAACAGGGCTTCAGAATCAAGTGCACCCACCGCCAACATGGCTTCAGAATCAAGTGCACCCACCGCCAACATGGCTTCTGAATCAAGTGCACCCACCGCCAACATGGCTTCTGAAACTAGTGCACCCACCGCCAACATGGCTTCTGAATCAAGTGCACCCACCGCCAACAGGGCTTCTGAATCAAGTGCACCCACCGCCAACATGGCTTCTGAATCAAGTGCACCCACCGCCAACAGGGCTTCTGAATCAAGTGCACCCACCGCCAACAGGGCAACAAAAATTAAAAAATTCAATAAGTGCAAGCCTTCATCGTTGTCTTTCCTCCAGAAAGGTCAGGAATGACGCGACTAGTAATGCCTTGCAGACCAACCAGTTGATCTGGATCGACCGCTTGGTGACCACTGCCTTATATGAACTGTGAACACGTACAAGCATTGAAATTGTTGCGCGATGCTATTGTATTTTTGTTCCGTGTGACTTTGTTCCTGTAAAAACAGCCTGGCTCCTCCTCTCTCCTACCTGTATGAGGTGCAGCAGGGTGGCCTGGAGCTGGCTTTTAGAGAGGCCCCTGGGTTGGGGGTCGTCCGGGGCCTGTGGGGCCAGGAGGGCTGAGGGAGGATGAGAGCCAGGGGGGCAGTGGGTGTCCCCAGAGGCTTTGGCCTGGGGGCGCTTGGCCTGGGAGAAGACACTGGGGGACAGGAGCAGGGTAGGTGCCACCGTGGCTGGGATACGCTGGGGGGAGATCACCTGGAGACAGAGAGGAGATGGTTAGAGACAGAGACCTTACTTCCACAAACACAGATCCCTCCCTGTGCAAAACCACTCCAGCACTTTGTTACAGTCCTTTGAGTCAGATATATATATATATATATATATCCTTTTACCTGGAACTTCTGAGCAGCGGTGCCTGCAGAGTTCTTGTCAGCCAAACTGTCCAGAGACCTGGCTGTAGAATGAGCCGACTGCTGGCCGTGCTGCCCCATGGCTGGGGGGGCTGAGGGGGCTAGAGGGGCTGGCTCGTGGAAGCGAGGAGCCAGGTTAGAGGAAGGCCTAGTGGGCTCCGGGACCAGACTCTGCTCCTGTTGAACCAGCTGCAGCCTCTGGAGCAGCTCATGGGGGGAGACGACACCAGTTAGCTGCCCCTGCTGGGGGTGACCTGGCAGGGGTTGGAGGTATAAGGGCTGGGGGTGCTGGAAGGGGTGGAAAGGGTGACAGGGCTGTGACTGAGGATGACCAGGCTGGGGTTGGTGGGGAGGTTGAGACTGGGAGGGATGTGAGGGCAACATGGGGACCAGCATCTGGGGGGGCTTGGTGGGGCTGAAGTACAACGGCTGGGCCTGGTGAGGAGGGAGGTGATGGTGTTGAGAACCAGGGAAGCCCAAAGCATCCACCAGGAGAGGCTGAGGATGGGCAGACTGGAGACCAGGGATGAGAGGAGGAGGACGAGGACGACAGGGAGCGGAGGTGGTCATTGAAGGGGTGGTGGAAGTGGGCTGGTTCTGGAACAGTCTCTGGATGGGGTCTTGTCTGGCCTGGGTCTGATGGTGGAGGACAGAGGGGGCTCCGTTCTCACGCAGTCTGTTCTCGGGTGACTCGGAGACGAGTTGGAGCTGCTCCATAGGACCTCCTCTCTGGAGCTGCTTCTGAGGCTGGGAGGAGGAGGCGGAGGAGGCGGCATCCTTCATGAGCTTCTGGAAGGCAGGGCAGTGCTGCGGGGGGCTGCTACCTGAGATCAGACCCCCTTCCTGGGCCTGGAGACGGAGCTGGGCCTGGACTGGGTCGTCGTAGGACAAGGAGCGGGCCACCGCCGGGCGGACACCTCCAGGCTCCCCCTGGGGCCCTGGACCTCCTGACCCAGCCATGGGAGAGACCAGCTCTGCTCTGGCCTGTTGGACACCAAACAGAGTGGCCAGAGAGAGAGGCCTGGGCTCTCCTCGACTATCCTAGGAGAGGAAAAGGGTGAGAGAGAGAGGGGGAGAGATCGGTGGTGTGAGACAGAAAGGAGAGAACATAAGGAAAACAAACAGTAGAAACAAACAGTAGAGCCTAACTGTGAAACCAGGTCAACACTGTGTTAGACATCAGCAATTTGACCATGAAAACAACAACAACAACTAATTCACAGGGTGGATAAACCACATTTAAAATCGACTTATTTCCATTGGTGTTGAATAAGGTTGAATAAGGTGAAAGGCTCTGTGTACCTGAACAGGCCTCTCCTGTAGCCCAGGCTGGGGATATCTCTCCATAGGTTTGACAGGGATAGGTTTGATCAGGCTGGGGTTGGCATTAAGGACACTACACCCTCCTATCTCTTTAGGCTCTGGTTGACCACCCTGAGAGGAGAGAGAGAGAGACAATAACAGGATGTTGATGTCCGTTCATTTAACCCATTTTCATACATGGCGCGTTCAGGAATACATTAGTATAGTACATTATAATACAGTTGCAGACATCTTATTTCCTCAGAAATACATTAGTCACAAGGCTGTAGGCTTGTTATATGCTTCAGTGCCCCCTGGTGGTAGTGGTGTGTTAGTACCTTGTCATAGTGGTAACATGTGGGGTAGACCTTACTGTTAAAACACTAACTTTTACAAGCCCTTCATTTTCTTAACTGCATTGTTGGTTAAGAAAATATTTACTAAACAAACTTAAGTAAAAAAAACAATTTAAGTAACAAAAAAATTAGGCTATATACAGGGGGTACCGGTAAAGGGGGAGACCTAGTCAGTTGTACAACTGAATGCAGTCAACTGAAATGAGTCTTCCTCATTTAACCCCACCCCTCTGAATCAGAGAGGTGCTGGGGGGGGGGGGGGGGGCTGCCTTAATGGACGCCAGGGAACAGTGGGTTAACTGCCTTGTTGAGGGGAACAGTGGGTTAACTGCCTTGTTGAGGGGAACAGTGGGTTAACTGCCTTGTTGAGGGGAACAGTGGGTTAACTGCCTTGTTGAGGGGAACAGTGGGTTAACTTCCTGGTTCAGGGGAACAGTGGGTTAACTTCCTGGTTCAGGGGAACAGTGGGTGAACTGCCTTGTTCAGGGGAACAGTGGGTTAACTGCCTGGTTCAGGGGAACAGTAGGTTAACTGCCTGGTTCAGGGGAACAGTGGGTTAACTGCCTGGTTCAGGGGAACAGTGGGTTAACTGCCTGGTTCAGGGGAACAGTGGGTTAACTGCCTGGTTCAGGGGAACAGTGGGTTAACTGCCTGGTTCAGGGGAACAGTGGGTTAACTGCCTGGTTCAGGGGAACAGTGGGTTAACTGCCTTGTTCAGGGGAACAGTGGGTTAACTGCCTTGTTCAGGGGAACAGTGGGTTAACTGCCTTGTTCAGGGGAACAGTGGGTTAACTGCCTTGTTCAGGGGCAGAAGGACAGATATTTACCTTGTCGGCTCGGTACAGAGTAAAATGTGTGTGGTGGTAGAGGTTAGTCGGTAATATGCACATGTAGGTAGGAGTAAAGTGACTAGACCATAAACAGCAAGTAGCAGCAGTGTAAAAACAGAAAGGGGGGGGGGGGGGGGGGGGGGGGGGATCCGGTCTTCCTTTTCCTGTAGTCCACAATCATCTCCTTTGTCTTGCTCACATTGATGGAGAGGTTGTTGTCGTGGCAGCACACTGCCAGGTCTCTGACCTCCTCCCTATAGGCCGTCTCATCGTTGTCGGCGATCAGGCCTACCACCGTTGGGTCGTCAGCGTTGATGGTGTTGGAGTCGTGTTTGGCCACGCAGTCGTAGGTGAACAGGGAGTACAGGAGGGGACTGAGCACGCTCCTCTGAGGGGCCCCGTGTTGAGGATCAGCGTAGGCAGATGTGTTGTTGCCTACCCTCACCACCTGGGGGGCGGACCGTCAGGAAGTCCAGGATCCAGTTGCAGAGGGAGGTGTTTAGTCCCAGGGTCCTTTCACTTAGTGATGAGCTGCGAGGGGACCATGGTGTTGAACGCTGAGCTGTAGTCAATGAACAGCATTCCCACATAGGGGTTCCTTTTGTCCAGGTGGGAAAGAACAGTGTGGAGTGGGTCTAGGGTTTCTGGGATGATGGTGTTGATGTGAGCCATGACCAGCCTTTCAAAGCACTTCATGCCTACCGACATGAGTGCTACGGGGCGGTAATCATTTAGGCAGGTTACCTTCGCTTTCTTGGGCACAGGAACTATGGTGGTCTGTTTGAAAGTGAAGACACGCCGAGTCCACGTCCTGGTAACCCGTCTGGCCCCGCGGACTGTTTAAAGGTCTTGCTCACATTGGCTACGGAGTGCGGTCTTCGCACCAGCAACGGTTTGTAGACGGCGATGAGAACGCTCTTGGTAGACAGTGTGGTCTACAGCTTATCATGAGGTACTCTACCTCTGGCGAGCAATACCTCGAGACTACTTTAATATTAGGCTTACAGTGGGGACCTAGCCTGTCATAGTGGTTAACACATACAGTGGGGACCTACCCTGTCATAGCGGTTAACACATACAGTGGGGACCTACCCTGTCATAGTGGTAAACACATACAGTGGGGACCTACCCTGTCATAGTGGGGACCTACCCTGTCATAGTGGTTAACACATACAGTGGGGACCTACCCTGTCATAGTGGTTAACACATACAGTGGGGACCTACCCTGTCATAGTGGTAAACACATACAGTGGGGACCTACCCTGTCATAGTGGTAAACACATACAGTGGGGACCTACCCTGTCATAGTGGTAAACACATACAGTGGGGACCTACCCTGTCATAGTGGTTAACACATACAGTGGGGACCTACCCTGCCATAGTGGTAAACACATACAGTGGGGGACCTACCCTGTCATAGTGGTTAACACATACAGTGGGGACCTACCCTGTCATAGTGGGGACCTACCCTGTCATAGTGGTTAACACATACAGTGGGGACCTACCCTGTCATAGTGGTAAACACATACAGTGGGGACCTACCCTGTCATAGTGGTTAACACATACAGTGGGGACCTACCCTGTCATAGTGGTTAACACATACAGTGGGGACCTACCCTGTCATAGTGGTTAACACATACAGTGGGGACCTACCCTGTCATAGTGGTTAACACATACAGTGGGGGACCTACCCTGTCATAGTGGTTAACACATACAGTGGGGACCTACCCTGTCATAGTGGTTAACACATACAGTGGGGACCTACCCTGTCATAGTGGTTAACACATACAGTGGGGACCTAGCCTGTCATAGTGGTTAACACATACAGTGGGGACCTACCCTGTCATAGTGGTTAACACATACAGTGGGGGACCTACCCTGTCATAGTGGTTAACACATACAGTGGGGACCTACCCTGTCATAGTGGGGACCTACCCTGTCATAGTGGTTAACACATACAGTGGGGACCTACCCTGTCATAGTGGTTAACACATACAGTGGGGACCTACCCTGTCATAGTGGTTAACACATACAGTGGGGACCTACCCTGTCATAGTGGTTAACACATACAGTGGGGACCTACCCTGTCATAGTGGTTAACACATACAGTGGGGACATACCCTGTCATAGTGGTAAACACATACAGTGGGGGACCTACCCTGTCATAGTGGTTAACACATACAGTGGGGACCTACCCTGTCATAGTGGGGACCTACCCTGTCATAGTGGTTAACACATACAGTGGGGACCTACCCTGTCATAGTGGTTAACACATACAGTGGGGACCTACCCTGTCATAGTGGTTGACACATACAGTGGGGACCTACCCTGTCATAGTGGTAAACACATACAGTGGGGACCTACCCTGTCATAGTGGTAAACACATACAGTGGGGACCTACCCTGTCATAGTGGTTAACACATACAGTGGGGACCTACCCTGCCATAGTGGTAAACACATACAGTGGGGGACCTACCCTGTCATAGTGGTTAACACATACAGTGGGGACCTACCCTGTCATAGTGGGGACCTACCCTGTCATAGTGGTTAACACATACAGTGGGGACCTACCCTGTCATAGTGGTAAACACATACAGTGGGGACCTACCCTGTCATAGTGGTTAACACATACAGTGGGGACCTACCCTGTCATAGTGGTTAACACATACAGTGGGGACCTACCCTGTCATAGTGGTTAACACATACAGTGGGGACCTACCCTGTCATAGTGGTTAACACATACAGTGGGGACCTACCCTGTCATAGTGGTTAACACATACAGTGGGGGACCTACCCTGTCATAGTGGTTAACACATACAGTGGGGACCTACCCTGTCATAGTGGTTAACACATACAGTGGGGACCTACCCTGTCATAGTGGTTAACACATACAGTGGGGACCTACCCTGTCATAGTGGTTAACACATACAGTGGGGACCTACCCTGTCATAGTGGTTAACACATACAGTGGGGACCTACCCTGTCATAGTGGTAAACACATACAGTGGGGACCTACCCTGTCATAGTGGTTAACACATACAGTGGGGACCTACCCTGTCATAGTGGTTAACACATACAGTGGGGACCTACCCTGTCATAGTGGGGACCTACCCTGTCATAGTGGTTAACACATACAGTGGGGACCTACCCTGTCATAGTGGTTAACACATACAGTGGGGACCTACCCTGTCATAGTGGTTAACACATACAGTGGGGACATACCCTGTCATAGTGGTAAACACATACAGTGGGGGACCTACCCTGTCATAGTGGTTAACACATACAGTGGGGACCTACCCTGTCATAGTGGGGACCTACCCTGTCATAGTGGTTAACACATACAGTGGGGACCTACCCTGTCATAGTGGTTAACACATACAGTGGGGACCTACCCTGTCATAGTGGTTAACACATACAGTGGGGACCTACCCTGTCATAGTGGTTAACACATACAGTGGGGACCTACCTTGTCATACTCATTGCGTGCTTTGGTCAGCATCTGCAGGATGTCCACTCCTTGTCCCTTCCCAGGGTCCCCTGCTGCCTCCAGTGCTCGAGGAGACACCAAGCCCCCCTGACCCTGTTGACCACGCTGGGCTAGGGCCTGTTCCTGTTTCGTCAGACTGAGAGAGGAGAGGTTAGAGGTGAGTGTTGTTTGGTCTGTGTGTGTGTGTCGGTCAGTCGGTCTGTGCTGTTGTGAACTGGCGATGGTAGTGCACACACACACACACACACACACACACACACACGGAACAGGGTAGCATTTGAGATGCAGTCACTTAGTATTACCAGGGAATCTGTCAACTAGTAGTTGGTATTATTAGGGTCTTTGTATCCAGTAGAGGAATGGAGCTGCTGTGGATGCTTCATCAAACAATGTTTCCATGATTTAACAATGATGGTGGAAGACACAATGTTTTAGTGCAGACACACACACACACATACACGTGTTTTAGTGCAGCAGTGTACACACACACACACACACACACACACACACACACGTGTTTTAGTGCAGCAGTGTACACACACACACACACACACAACCAGTGTTTTAGTGCAGCAGTGTTTTAGTGCAGCAGTGTACACACACACACACACACATGTTTTAGTGCAGCAGTGTACACACACACACACCAGTGTTTTAGTGCAGCAGTGTACACACACACACACACACACCAGTGTTTTAGTGCAGCAGTGTACACACACACACACACGTTTTAGTGCAGCAGTGTACACACACACACACACGTTTTAGTGCAGCAGTGTACACACACACACACACACACACCAGTGTTTTAGTGCAGCAGTGTACACACACACACACACCAGTGTTTTAGTGCAGCAGTGTACACACACACACAGTGTTTTAGTGCAGCAGTGTTTTAGTGCAGCAGTGTAGACACACACACAGTGTTTTAGTGCAGCAGTGTTTTAGTGCAGCAGTGTAGACACACACACAGTGTTTTAGTGCAGCAGTGTAGACACACACACACACACACACAGTGTTTTAGTGCAGCAGTGTACACACACACACACACACACACAGTGTTTTAGTGCAGCAGTGTTTTAGTGCAGCAGTGTAGACACACACACAGTGTTTTAGTGCAGCAGTGTAGACACACACACACACACACAGTGTTTTAGTGCAGCAGTGTACACACACACACACACACACACGTGTTTTAGTGCAGCAGTGTAGACACACACAACAGTGTTTTAGTGCAGCAGTGTTTTAGTGCAGCAGTGTAGACACACACCAGTGGCAAGTAGCTGGTGGTAAACAGTGAGTGATGATGCAGGGACAGTGTCATGGGGACACAGAGAGAGAGAGGGTGGGAGTGTGTTACTCACTACTTCATAAGCTCTGCGATGCGCTGGCAGTCCGCCTTATCATAGAACCAGATGCCATAGATAGCTACTAGAGAGAGAGACAGAGAGAGAGGGAGAGAGAGCGGGAGAGAGACAGACAGACAGTCAGAGAGAGAGAGAGACAGAGAGAGAGTCAGAGAGACAGACAGTCAGAGAGAGAGAGCGACACAGAGAGAGAGAGAGAGCGGGAGAGAGACAGACAGTCAGAGAGAGAGAGACAGAGAGAGAGAGAGAGACAGAGAGAGAGAGATAGACAGAGACAGAGAGAGAGAGAGACAGAGACAGAGACAGAGAGAGGTCACAGGTCAGTCAATGGCCATAACGGAGTCTCCAATCTAAATGCAGATGAAACAGTGCAGCAGTGACGTCAACATCAGTCCCCTCAGACACAGAGCCAGAGAGAGACACAGAGCCAGAGAGAGACACAGAGCCAGAGAGAGACACAGAGCCAGAGAGAGACACAGAGCCAGAGAGAGACACAGAGCCAGAGAGAGACACAGAGCCAGAGAGAGACACAGAGCCAGAGAGAGACACAGAGCCAGAGAGAGACACAGAGCCAGAGAGAGACACAGAGCCAGGGCTAAATACACGAGCTGGAGACACGGCAGTCATTACACAGACATCACAAAACACCGGGAGAAAGGAACCAAAGTTACAGCACGTGTTTGTGTGATCCAAAGTCTACAATAACCTGAACCATGAATGTCGGCGACTGCTGAGCTAGGTTCACTGCTGTGTGTGTGTGTGGTATGTGTGTGTGTGTGTGTTTTGGCAGGCAGGCAGGCAGGCAGAAGAGGAATAGAGGTTGTTTCCCAATCATCTCTCTTTCCTCTCAAAGAGTGCACCTGTTCACTTCCCTTAACTGATTTTAAAAATGAAATATGGTATTAGTACTGGTATAATAAATATGGTAGAAGTACTGGTATAATAAATATGGTATTAGTACTGGTATAATAAATATGGTATAATAAATATGGTAGAAGTACTGGTATTAGTACTGGTATAATAAATATGGTATTAGTACTGGTATAATAAATATGGTAGAAGTACTGGTATAATAAATATGGTATTAGTACTGGTATAATAAATATGGTATTAGTACTGGTATTAGTACTGGTATAATAAATATGGTATAAGTACTGGTATAATAAATATGGTATTAGTACTGGTATTAGTACTGGTATAATAAATATGGTATAATAAATATGGTAGAAGTACTGGTATTAGTACTGGTATAATAAATATGGTATTAGTACTGGTATAATAAATATGGTAGAAGTACTGGTATAATAAATATGGTATTAGTACTGGTATAATAAATATGGTATAAGTACTGGTATAATAAATATGGTGTAAGTACTGGTATTAGTACTGGTATAATAAATATGGTATTAGTACTGGTATAATAAATATGGTGTAAGTACTGGTATAATAAATATGGTATTAGTACTGGTATAATAAATATGGTATTAGTACTGGTATTAGTACTGGTATAATAAATATGGTATAAGTACTGGTATAATAAATATGGTAGAAGTACTGGTATTAGTACTGGTATAATAAATATGGTATTAGTACTGGTATAATAAATATGGTGTAAGTACTGGTATAATAAATATGGTATTAGTACTGGTATAATAAATATGGTATTAGTACTGGTATTAGTACTGGTATAATAAATATGGTATAAGTACTGGTATAATAAATATGGTATTAGTACTGGTATAATAAATATGGTATAAGTACTGGTATAATAAATATGGTGTAAGTACTGGTATAATAAATATGGTATTAGTACTGGTATAATAAATATGGTAGAAGTACTGGTATTAGTACTGGTATAATAAATATGGTATTAGTACTGGTATAATAAATATGGTATTAGTACTGGTATAATAAATATGGTATTAGTACTGGTATAATAAATATGGTATAAGTACTGGTATAATAAATATGGTATTAGTACTGGTATTAGTACTGGTATAATAAATATGGTATAAGTACTGGTATAATAAATATGGTATTAGTACTGGTATTAGTACTGGTATAATAAATATGGTGTAAGTACTGGTATAATAAATATGGTATTAGTACTGGTATAATAAATATGGTATTAGTACTGGTATTAGTACTGGTATAATAAATATGGTATTAGTACTGGTATAATAAATATGGTAGAAGTACTGGTATTAGTACTGGTATAATAAATATGGTATTAGTACTGGTATAATAAATATGGTATAAGTACTGGTATAATAAATATGGTATTAGTACTGGTATAATAAATATGGTAGAAGTACTGGTATTAGTACTGGTATAATAAATATGGTATTAGTACTGGTATAATATGGTATTAGTACTGGTATAATAAATATGGTATAAGTACTGGTATAATAAATATGGTATAATAAATATGGTATTAGTACTGGTATAAGTACTGGTATAATAAATATGGTATTAGTACTGGTATAATAAATATGGTGTAAGTACTGGTATAATAAATATGGTATAAGTACTGGTATAATAAATATGGTATTAGTACTGGTATAATAAATATGGTATTAGTACTGGTATTAGTACTGGTATAATAAATATGGTAGAAGTACTGGTATAATAAATATGGTATTAGTACTGGTATAATAAATATGGTATAAGTACTGGTATAATATGGTATTAGTACTGGTATAATAAATATGGTATAAGTACTGGTATAATAAATATGGTATAAGTACTGGTATAATATGGTATTAGTACTGGTATAATAAATATGGTATAATAAATATGGTATTAGTACTGGTATAAGTACTGGTATAATAAATATGGTATTAGTACTGGTATAATAAATATGGTGTAAGTACTGGTATAATAAATATGGTATAAGTACTGGTATAATAAATATGGTATTAGTACTGGTATAATAAATATGGTATTAGTACTGGTATTAGTACTGGTATAATAAATATGGTAGAAGTACTGGTATAATAAATATGGTATTAGTACTGGTATAATAAATATGGTAGAAGTACTGGTATTAGTACTGGTATAATAAATATGGTATTAGTACTGGTATAATAAATATGGTATTAGTACTGGTATAATAAATATGGTATTAGTACTGGTATAATAAATATGGTATTAGTACTGGTATAATAAATATGGTATTAGTACTGGTATAATAAATATGGTATAATAAATATGGTATTAGTACTGGTATAATAAATATGGTATTAGTACTGGTATAATAAATATGGTATTAGTACTGGTATAATAAATATGGTATTAGTACTGGTATAATAAATATGGTATAATAAATATGGTATAATAAATATGGTATAATAAATATGGTATTAGTACTGGTATAATAAATATGGTATAATAAATATGGTATAATAAATATGGTATTAGTACTGGTATAATAAATATGGTATTAGTACTGGTATAATAAATATGGTATTAGTACTGGTATAATAAATATGGTATTAGTACTGGTATAATAAATATGGTAGAAGTACTGGTATAATAAATATGGTATTAGTACTGGTATAATAAATATGGTATTAGTACTGGTATTAGTACTGGTATAATAAATATGGTATAATAAATATGGTATTAGTACTGGTATAATAAATATGGTATAATAAATATGGTATTAGTACTGGTATAATAAATATGGTATTAGTACTGGTATAATAAATATGGTATTAGTACTGGTATAATAAATATGGTATTAGTACTGGTATAATAAATATGGTATTAGTACTGGTATAATAAATATGGTATAATAAATATGGTATAATAAATATGGTATAATAAATATGGTATTAGTACTGGTATAATAAATATGGTATAATAAATATGGTATAATAAATATGGTATTAGTACTGGTATAATAAATATGGTATAATAAATATGGTATAATAAATATGGTATTAGTACTGGTATAATAAATATGGTATTAGTACTGGTATAATAAATATGGTGTAAGTACTGGTATAATAAATATGGTATAATAAATATGGTATAATAAATATGGTATTAGTACTGGTATAATAAATATGGTATTAGTACTGGTATAATAAATATGGTATAATAAATATGGTATAATAAATATGGTAGAAGTACTGGTATAATAAATATGGTATAATAAATATGGTATTAGTACTGGTATAATAAATATGGTATTAGTACTGGTATAATAAATATGGTATAATAAATATGGTATAATAAATATGGTATTAGTACTGGTATAATAAATATGGTATAATAAATATGGTATAATAAATATGGTATAATAAATATGGTAGAAGTACTGGTATAATAAATATGGTATTAGTACTGGTATAATAAATATGGTATAATAAATATGGTATAATAAATATGGTATAATAAATATGGTATTAGTACTGGTATAATAAATATGGTATAATAAATATGGTATAATAAATATGGTATTAGTACTGGTATAATAAATATGGTATAATAAATATGGTATAATAAATATGGTATTAGTACTGGTATAATAAATATGGTATTAGTACTGGTATAATAAATATGGTATTAGTACTGGTATAATAAATATGGTATTAGTACTGGTATAATAAATATGGTATTAGTACTGGTATAATAAATATGGTATAATAAATATGGTATTAGTACTGGTATTAGTACTGGTATAATAAATATGGTATTAGTACTGGTATAATAAATATGGTATAATAAATATGGTATAATAAATATGGTATTAGTACTGGTATTAGTACTGGTATAATAAATATGGTAGAAGTACTGGTATAATAAATATGGTATTAGTACTGGTATAATAAATATGGTGTAAGTACTGGTATAATAAATATGGTAGAAGTACTGGTATAATAAATATGGTAGAAGTACTGGTATAATAAATATGGTATTAGTACTGGTATAATAAATATGGTATTAGTACTGGTATAATAAATATGGTATAATAAATATGGTGTAAGTACTGGTATAATAAATATGGTATTAGTACTGGTATAATAAATATGGTATTAGTACTGGTATAATAAATATGGTATTAGTACTGGTATAATAAATATGGTATTAGTACTGGTATAAGTACTGGTATAATAAATATGGTATAAGTACTGGTATAATAAATATGGTATTAGTACTGGTATAATAAATATGGTATTAGTACTGGTATTAGTACTGGTATAATAATAAATATGGTATTAGTACTGGTATAATAAATATGGTATTAGTACTGGTATAATAAATATGGTATTAGTACTGGTATAAGTACTGGTATAATAAATATGGTATAAGTACTGGTATAATAAATATGGTAGAAGTACTGGTATAATAAATATGGTATTAGTACTGGTATAATAAATATGGTATTAGTACTGGTATAATAAATATGGTGTAAGTACTGGTATAATAAATATGGTATAAGTACTGGTATAATAAATATGGTATTAGTACTGGTATAAGTACTGGTATAATAAATATGGTATAAGTACTGGTATAATAAATATGGTAGAAGTACTGGTATAATAAATATGGTATAAGTACTGGTATTAGTACTGGTATAATAAATATGGTGTAAGTACTGGTATAATAAATATGGTATTAGTACTGGTATAATAAATATGGTATTAGTACTGGTATAATAAATATGGTATTAGTACTGGTATAATAAATATGGTAGAAGTACTGGTATAATAAATATGGTATTAGTACTGGTATAATAAATATGGTATTAGTACTGGTATAATAAATATGGTAGAAGTACTGGTATAATAAATATGGTATTAGTACTGGTATAATAAATATGGTAGAAGTACTGGTATAATAAATATGGTATTAGTACTGGTATAATAAATATGGTATAATAAATATGGTGTAAGTACTGGTATAATAAATATGGTAGAAGTACTGGTATAATAAATATGGTATTAGTACTGGTATTAGTACTGGTATAATAAATATGGTATTAGTACTGGTATAATAAATATGGTATTAGTACTGGTATTAGTACTGGTATAATAAATATGGTATTAGTACTGGTATAATAAATATGGTATTAGTACTGGTATAATAAATATGGTATTAGTACTGGTATAATAAATATGGTAGAAGTACTGGTATAATAAATATGGTATAAGTACTGGTATAATAAATATGGTATAAGTACTGGTATAATAAATATGGTATTAGTACTGGTATAATAAATATGGTATTAGTACTGGTATAATAAATATGGTATAAGTACTGGTATAAGAAATATGGTATTAGTACTGGTATTAGTACTGGTATAATAAATATGGTATAATAAATATGGTGTAAGTACTGGTATAATAAATATGGTGTAAGTACTGGTATAATAAATATGGTATAATAAATATGGTGTAAGTACTGGTATAATAAATATGGTAGAAGTACTGGTATAATAAATATGGTATTAGTACTGGTATAATAAATATGGTATAAGTACTGGTATAATAAATATGGTATTAGTACTGGTATTAGTACTGGTATAATAAATATGGTATTAGTACTGGTATAATAAATATGGTATTAGTACTGGTATTAGTACTGGTATAATAAATATGGTATTAGTACTGGTATTAGTACTGGTATAATAAATATGGTGTAAGTACTGGTATAATAAATATGGTGTAAGTACTGGTATAATAAATATGGTATAATAAATATGGTGTAAGTACTGGTATAATAAATATGGTAGAAGTACTGGTATAATAAATATGGTATTAGTACTGGTATAATAAATATGGTATTAGTACTGGTATAATAAATATGGTATTAGTACTGGTATAATAAATATGGTATTAGTACTGGTATTAGTACTGGTATAATAAATATGGTATTAGTACTGGTATAATAAATATGGTATTAGTACTGGTATTAGTACTGGTATAATAAATATGGTATTAGTACTGGTATTAGTACTGGTATAATAAATATGGTATTAGTACTGGTATAATAAATATGGTATTAGTACTGGTATAATAAATATGGTATTAGTACTGGTATAATAAATATGGTATTAGTACTGGTATTAGTACTGGTATAATAAATATGGTATTAGTACTGGTATTAGTACTGGTATAATAAATATGGTATTAGTACTGGTATAATAAATATGGTATAAGTACTGGTATAATAAATATGGTAGAAGTACTGGTATAATAAATATGGTATTAGTACTGGTATAATAAATATGGTATTAGTACTGGTATAAGTACTGGTATAATAAATATGGTATTAGTACTGGTATAAGTACTGGTATAATAAATATGGTATAAGTACTGGTATAATAAATATGGTAGAAGTACTGGTATAATAAATATGGTATAAGTACTGGTATAATAAATATGGTATTAGTACTGGTATAATAAATATGGTATTAGTACTGGTATAAGTACTGGTATAATAAATATGGTAGAAGTACTGGTATAATAAATATGGTATTAGTACTGGTATAATAAATATGGTATTAGTACTGGTATTAGTACTGGTATAATAAATATGGTATTAGTACTGGTATAATAAATATGGTATAAGTACTGGTATAATAAATATGGTAGAAGTACTGGTATAATAAATATGGTATTAGTACTGGTATAATAAATATGGTATTAGTACTGGTATAAGTACTGGTATAATAAATATGGTATTAGTACTGGTATAATAAATATGGTATAAGTACTGGTATAATAAATATGGTATTAGTACTGGTATAAGTACTGGTATAATAAATATGGTAGAAGTACTGGTATAATAAATATGGTATTAGTACTGGTATAATAAATATGGTATAAGTACTGGTATAATAAATATGGTAGAAGTACTGGTATAATAAATATGGTATTAGTACTGGTATAATAAATATGGTAGAAGTACTGGTATAATAAATATGGTATTAGTACTGGTATAATAAATATGGTGTAAGTACTGGTATAATAAATATGGTATTAGTACTGGTATAAGTACTGGTATAATAAATATGGTATTAGTACTGGTATAAGTACTGGTATAATAAATATGGTATAAGTACTGGTATAATAAATATGGTATAAGTACTGGTATAATAAATATGGTATTAGTACTGGTATAATAAATATGGTATTAGTACTGGTATAAGTACTGGTATAATAAATATGGTATAAGTACTGGTATAATAAATATGGTATTAGTACTGGTATAATAAATATGGTATTAGTACTGGTATAATAAATATGGTATTAGTACTGGTATAATAAATATGGTAGAAGTACTGGTATAATAAATATGGTATTAGTACTGGTATAAGTACTGGTATAATAAATATGGTATAAGTACTGGTATAATAAATATGGTATTAGTACTGGTATAATAAATATGGTATTAGTACTGGTATAATAAATATGGTATTAGTACTGGTATAATAAATATGGTATTAGTACTGGTATAATAAATATGGTATTAGTACTGGTATAATAAATATGGTATTAGTACTGGTATAATAAATATGGTATTAGTACTGGTATAATAAATATGGTATTAGTACTGGTATAATAAATATGGTATTAGTACTGGTATAATAAATATGGTATTAGTACTGGTATTAGTACTGGTATAATAAATATGGTATAAGTACTGGTATAATAAATATGGTATTAGTACTGGTATAATAAATATGGTATTAGTACTGGTATAATAAATATGGTAGAAGTACTGGTATAATAAATATGGTAGAAGTACTGGTATAATAAATATGGTGTAAGTACTGGTATAATAAATATGGTATTAGTACTGGTATAATAAATATGGTAGAAGTACTGGTATAATAAATATGGTAGAAGTACTGGTATAATAAATATGGTGTAAGTACTGGTATAATAAATATGGTATAAGTACTGGTATAATAAATATGGTATTAGTACTGGTATAATAAATATGGTATTAGTACTGGTATAATAAATATGGTAGAAGTACTGGTATAATAAATATGGTAGAAGTACTGGTATAATAAATATGGTATTAGTACTGGTATAATAAATATGGTATTAGTACTGGTATAAGAATGGTGGAAACTCCCACTAGGCCTCCAACCAATACAACGCTTTTAGATTTGGGAAGCAGTGAACACTTGAGGGGAAATGTGATATTATGGGACACCCCCCCGACCGTGGAGAAGGTGCTACATATTAACCCCCCACCGTGGAGAAGGTGCTACATATAAACCCCCCCACAGTGGAGAAGGTGCTACATATTAACCCCCCGACCGTGGAGAAGGTGCTACATATTAACCCCCCACCGTGGAGAAGGTGCTACATATTAACCCCCCCACAGTGGAGAAGGTGCTACATATTAATCCCCCACAGTGGAGAAGGTGCTACATATTAATCCCCCACAGTGGAGAAGGTGCTACATATTAATCCCCCACAGTGGAGAAGGTGCTACATATTAACCCCCCACAGTGGAGAAGGTGCTACATATTAATCCCCCACAGTGGAGAAGGTGCTACATATTAACCTCCCACAGTGGAGAAGGTGCTACATATTAATCCCCCACAGTGGAGAAGGTGATACATATAAACCCCCCACAGTGGAGAAGGTGATACATATAAACCCCCCACAGTGGAGAAGGTGCTACATGTAAACCCCCCACAGTGGAGAAGGTGCTACATGTAAACCCCCCACAGTGGAGAAGGTGTTACATATTAACCCCCCACAGTGGAGAAGGTGCTACATATTAACCTCCCACAGTGGAGAAGGTGCTACATATAAACCCCCCACAGTGGAGAAGGTGCTACATGTAAACCCCCCACAGTGGAGAAGGTGCTACATGTAAACCCCCCACAGTGGAGAAGGTGCTACATGTAAACCCCCCACAGTGGAGAAGGTGCTACATGTAAACCCCCCACGGTGGAGAAGGTGTTACATGTAAACCCCCCACAGTGGAGAAAGTGCTACATACAGTGCCTTGAGAAAGTATTCGGCCCCCTTGAACTTTGCGACCTTTTGCCACATTTCAGGCTTCAAACATAAAGATATAAAACTGTATTTTTTTTGAGAAGAATCAACAACAAGTGGGACACAATCATGAAGTGGAACGACATTTATTGGCTATTTCAAACTTTTTTAACAAACCAAAAACTGAAAAATTGGGCGTGCAAAATTATTCAGCCCCTTTACTTTCAGTGCAGCAAACTCTCTCCAGAAGTTCAGTGAGGATCTCTGAATGATCCAATGTTGACCTAAATGACTAATGATGATAAATACAATCCACCTGTGTGTAATCAAGTCTCCGTATAAATGCACCTGCACTGTGATAGTCTCAGAGGTCCGTTAAAAGCGCAGAGAGCATCATGAAGAACAAGGAACACACCAGGCAGGTCCGAGATACTGTTGTGAAGAAGTTTAAAGCCGGATTTGGATACAAAACGATTTCCCAAGCTTTAAACATCCCAAGGAGCACTGTGCAAGCGATAATATTGAAATGGAAGGAGTATCAGACCACTGCAAATCTACCAAGACCTGGCCGTCCCTCTAAACTTTCAGCTCATACAAGGAGAAGACTGATCAGAGATGCAGCCAAGAGGCCCATGATCACTCTGGATGAACTGCAGAGATCTACAGCTGAGGTGGGAGACTCTGTCCATAGGACAACAATCAGTCGTATATTGCACACATCTGGCCTTTATGGAAGAGTGGCAAGAAGAAAGCCATTTCTTAAAGATACCCATAAAAAGTGTTGTTTAAAGTTTGCCACAAGCCACCTGGGAGACACACCAAACATGTGGAAGAAGGTGCTCTGGTCAGATGAAACCAAAATTGAACTTTTTGGCAACAATGCAAAACATTATGTTTGGCGTAAAAGCAACATATAAACCCCCCACAGTGGAGAAGGTGCTACATGCAAACCCTTTCTCTTACTGGGACAGCGCTCATCCAGGATGATTCCTCACATCCCAGGAACGGAAGACATACCGCTAGGTTCCAGGAAGAGGTGGCTGGGCTGTGTTCAGCAGAGCACAACATATTCCACTATTGAGACACAGTGGGATTACCTACAGCCATTATATTAAAACATACCATCTTTATCAGTCATGACTCATGCCAGACCACGTTAACTTCTTGGAAACTGTGATGACTTTTACCAAGTGGACTATCATGGATGAAATCCAAGATAAAATACTTTTTTTTTTAAAGTCCTGTGTTAAATCTCCTCATGATGTTTAGTTCATGATTCATGACATCGTTTAAGGATGAAATGAAGGTTCTGGGTTCTGTCACCATGACCTCATTACCTTCTTAGTCTAATAACTAGTCAGTGGAGCCAACGTCAATATTACAGACAGATACGTGCTATGAGAAAGCACAACATGTCTCTGTGGCAGTTACCCAGGGTTAGGGGCAGGCTGGGGCCCCATTCATTAGGTGGTGCAGCAGTGGGAGTTGGAAGCCAGGCCACTACTCTACTCAGCGTGACTGAGACAGGAGCCCCGTTGACAGGCAGACCAGGAACACTTCTCCTGTCACCATCACAGTGAGAACTCAGGCAGCCTCAAATAGGCCGCGTAGGAAGATAACGCTCTGGCACGTCGGTCGGCCCAAGAAAAGAGGACAGGGGGCGAGATAAGAAAGGAGAGAGAAAGGAGGGAAGAGTGAGGTGGGACGACAGGGCGGAGACTGAGGGACTGAAGGCCAGCCGGTAGACTAGAGCATGTTGACTCCTGACTGACAGAGAGACAAGACTACAGTGAGAGAGTAACGGAGTCAGTGAGGACAGCGGGTCTGAGTAGCTGGATCTTAAGGTTGGGGCTGCTACTGTGTCCGTCTGCCTGCCTGCTGCCATCCTGTCTGCCCCCTGAGCTGTGTGCCCTGCACTGCCCTGCCTGCCTGCTGCCATCCTGTCTGCCCCCTGAGCTGTGTGCCTTGCACTGCCCTGCCTGCCTGGGCCTGTGGAGAGCCAAGCTAAAGGTCACCGCCTGGAAAAAGGACCAGACAGACACTCCAAGCCCTGGGAAAATTAAGAACAAGCGAGGAGAGAGATCTCTGGAGGAGCAGAGGAGAGACCACTTAGCTTAGTAGCTACAGGGGACTACTCTGGTTAGACTCATATACTACTCTCTCTGGGAAGGACTGAGACATTACCCAGCCTCACACCAGACAGTCTCTCTGAGAAGACAGTACTGTTTGAGGACAGACGGGGACAGGAGACTAGTATCTCAGCAGTACCACAGGACAGACAGGATACTAGTATCTCAGCAGTACCACAGGACAGACAGGAGACTGGTACCTCAGCAGTACCAGAGGACAGACAGACAGGAGACTAGTACCTCAGCAGTACCAGAGGACAGACAGACAGGAGACTAGTACCTCAGCAGTACCAGAGGACAGACAGGAGACTAGTACCTCAGCAGTACCAGAGGACAGACCGGAGACTAGTATCTCAGCAGTACCAGAGGACAGACAGGAGACTGGTACCTCAGCAGTACCAAAAGAAAAACAGGAGACTGGTACCTCAGCAGTACCAGAGGAAACGTGGTCTAAACGTTGTCCCCTAGTAGCAGCTCCACCACACCACTACTAGACTATCGTCTCAGAGGGATGTTGGGCAGGTTGTTCCAGCGTAAACCCAAACATGAGCGTCTTCAAGAGGAGCCGGAGGTTGGGCCAGCCAAGGGGATGCTCATCACAGAGACAGAGATGGAGTACACCTACGTACGACCAGGAGGTAAGGACAACCTCAAAGACTTGTCATATGTCTGTGTCCCAAATGGCACACTATTCCTTATAGAGTGGCCTGGTCCTGGTCACACGTAGTGCACTATAAAAGGGAATAGGGTGCTATTTAGAACACATAGGCTCTGGTCAAACGTAGTGCACTATAAAGGGAATAGGGTGCTATTTAGAACACATAGGCTCTGGTCAAACGTAGTGCACTATAAAGGGAATAGGGTGCTATTTAGAACACATAGGCTCTGGTCAAACGTAGTGCACTATACAGGGAATAGGGTGCTATTTAGAACACATAGGCTCTGGTCAAACGTAGTGCACTATACAGGGAATAGGGTGCTATTTAGAACACATAGGCTCTGGTCAAACGTAGTGCACTATAAAGGGAATCACTAGCCTACGTCAAACTACTATCCCCCATAGTAGAAAAGTTGACCTATTCTATTGTCAGCTTGTCGAGAAAGAAATATGGCCTATTCCCAACAGACTGGGCGATAGATCCCAGAAATATGGCCTATTCCAAACAGACTCTGGGACAGCTGTGGGACGATAGATCCCAGAAATATGGCCTATTCCAAACAGACTCTGGGACAGCTGTGGGACGATAGATCCCAGAAATATGGCCTATTCCAAACAGACTCTGGGACAGCTGTGGGACGATAGATCCCAGATTCATACCACCAGTAGGCCTCGGATACATTAAACCAGTTATTATCAACCATTATTTCTTCCCATTACCAGCGCAGCAACGTGCACAAGGCAGCAGGCAACACACGGATGTTCCTTCCATAATGCAGATAGCGGAGAAAACACTATTGTCAACGGGGCCATACACATGAGAGCAGCTCCATGTGACAGAGATGAAAATATGTGTTAGAACGAGGAGAGATCTAATATGCAACAACTAGCACGGGCTGCTAATATAACCAGGTCTGTGCTTTTGGCTACTGGACAATGAATGAAAGTTGATGTATAAGAATGGCCTCCACAGATGTTGACTAGGCTACTCTGAAGCAAGGTGAGACATGCCTCATGATGTGTTATCAAACACTCAGCTTTCAAAACAATGAAGTACATGTTAAGACAATGAGGAAGACTTCTGTTTGAGATACTGTATGTTAAGACAATGAGGAAGACTTCTGTTGACTGTGCATTTTCTGTTTGAGATACTGTATGTTAAGACAATGCATACTGCGCTGAGGAAGACTTCTGTTGACTGTGCATTTTCTGTTTGAGATACTGTATGTTAAGACAATGCATCCTGCGCTGAGGAAGACTTCTGTTGACTGTGCATTTTCTGTTTGAGATACTGTATGTTAAGACAATGCATACTGCGCTGAAGAAGACTTCTGTTGACTGTGCATTTTCTGTTTGAGATACTGTAGCAGCTCTTGCGATGTCTGACAGATTTGCATCTGTATGGTGTGATAAATAAGATAGATAACGAATACTGTACACACGCCCCAATTTAATTCCACAAAATTATGCAAATTAACCTATAGACCAATAATCACAACCAGTCAAATGTTTTTCTAACAATGGATAGACTCAAAGCATTATTTTGCAATGGGATGTTTTCTTCTCCTCTCAGACAATTGGCCGGCACCAATTTAGTTTATTTAAATATATATATATATATAAATAAATAAATAAACGATTTTTTTCCGTCCAAAAACCGGTTTTTACCGGCTAACAGGAACCCTTGCTGTCAATGTCACAATGATGTCACAGTTGAGACAACATTCTAAATTGGCCTGGCTGGCTCTTCCACCAGCTAATGACCCCATAACCAAATACTTGTTTAGTGATAAGATTCTGCGACCTCTCGTGAAAGGTCATGTTGAGGGACGTGTGTTGTTCTAAACATCACATATAAATAACTCAGCTATATTTTTCACCCCCCGTATAGTTGTGTTTGTGTGTAAATGTCTAATAATTAGACCGAGCAGTCCAGCAATATCTTAAAACAAAGCATTTCACCTGCCTGACACTGAGAATGATGTGTGCATCAGTGTGTGTGTGTGTGTGTAGTGTGTCCCACTTATAATGACAGGTTGGTTTGTATCTAACGTAGTAGGCTGGTTGGCTGGCTCTCTGCTGTTGGCAGGACACTTGCGGTAGAAAACCGGCACAGAGGCACTCAAACCCGGGACTACTGCCACAAAAATACCTCTGAACCATATATGGACCTGTGGGGCCACAGCCACTAGACTAGAGACGGCTCCAGGCTCCTCTCCTCAGGGTACGTGTGTGTCTGCAGCACTGAGTCTCTTTCTCAGCCTGCAACAGACCTGGGTTCAAACACTATTCGAGGTAATTTCAACCACTTTATCTGGGCTTCATAGTCTGTTAACCCAGACAAGCTCTAATTGAATAGTCCCCAAGCTATAAATCCCACCCATTAGGCACTCCAGCCAGGCTAGGGGATACGCTATACTTTTGTGTAGAAAGATTTCAAATAGTGCTTGAACCCAGGTCTGATATGCACTCCGCAAATAGTTCTCATTTAAATGAAGTGCTCCATGATGGGCCAGGATTCCTGGACTACAACACATGGTAGAAAGTTAGCTGCATCTTCAATCTGTTTAAACTATGCTGAACTCTCCAGTAGTATTGACCATGATTCACGTCCAATCTCTTTTTAGAAATGTAAGTTCTGGTCTAATCAAATGTAAATCTCCTGAGACGTGAAGCCTAGCAGGACTGAAATAAATATGTTCTGGAATGCAAACATCAACATCTACAGGCCTACACCTCCGGCACATAGTTCCCGTGGTGATGTAAACACACCTCCTCCGGGAACATAGTTCCCGTGGTGATGTAAACACACCTCCTCCGGGAACATGGTTCCCGTGGTGATGTAAACCCACCACCTCCGGGAACATGGTTCCCGTGGTGATGTAAAAACACCTCCTCCGGGAACATAGTTCCCGTGGTGATGTAAACACACCTCCTCCGGGAACATGGTTCCCGTGGTGATGTACACACACCTCCTCCGGGAACATAGTTCCCGTGGTGATGTACACACACCTCCTCCGGGAACATAGTTCCCGTGGTGATGTACACACACCTCCTCCGGGAACATGGTTCCCGTGGTGATGTACACACACCTCCTCCTGGAACATAGTTCCCGTGGTGATGTAAACACACCTCCTCCGGGAACATGGTTCCCGTGGTGATGTACACACACCTCCTCCTGGAACATAGTTCCCGTGGTGATGTACACACACCTCCTCCGGGAACATGGTTCCCGTGGTGATGTACACACACCTCCTCCTGGAACATAGTTCCCGTGGTGATGTACACACACCTCCTCCGGGAACATAGTTCCCGTGGTGATGTACACACACCTCCTCCGGGAACATGGTTCCCGTGGTGATGTACACACACCTCCTCCTGGAACATAGTTCCCGTGGTGATGTAAACACACCTCCTCCGGGAACATGGTTCCCGTGGTGATGTACACACACCTCCTCCGGGAACATGGTTCCCGTGGTGATGTACACACACCTCCTCCGGGAACATGGTTGCCGTGGTGATGTACACACACCTCCTCCGGGAACATGGTTCCCATGGTGATGTACACACACCTCCTCCGGGAACATAGTTACCGTGGTGATGTACACACACCTCCTCCGGCAACATAGTTACCGTGGTGATGTAAACACACTTCCTCCGGGAACATGGTTACCGTGGTGATGTAAACCCACCTCCTCCGGCACATAGTTACCGTGGTGATGTACACACACTTCCTCCGGCAACATAGTTACCGTGGTGATGTAAACACACTTCCTCCGGGAACATGGTTACCGTGGTGATGTAAACACACCTCCTCCGGGAACATGGTTCCCGTGGTGATGTAAACACACCTCCTCCGGCACATAGTTCCCGTGGTGATGTACACACACCTCCTCCGGGAACATGGTTCCCGTGGTGATGTAAACACACCTCCTCCGGCACATAGTTCCCGTGGTGATGTACACACACCTCCTCCGGGAACATGGTTCCCGTGGTGATGTACACACACCTCCTCCGGGAACATGGTTCCCGTGGTGATGTAAACACACCTCCTCCGGGAACATGGTTCCCGTGGTGATGTAAACACACCTCCTCCGGCACATAGTTCCCGTGGTGATGTACACACACCTCCTCCGGGAACATGGTTACCGTGGTGATGTAAACACACCTCCTCCGGCACATAAGCGGTACAAGACCCAAAGGGGTTGGAAGCAGTTCGTTGACGCCTTCATATGTTTCACAAGGTATTGAAATGCCCAGTACTATGTAGGTAGGCTGAATAGTGCAGGGGACTTACAGTGAGGCCTGGTACTATGTAGGTAGGCTGAATAGTGCAGGGGACTTACAGCGAGGCCTGGTACTATGTAGGGAGGGTTAACAGCCCTGGTACTATGTAGGTAGGCTGAATAGTGCAGGGGACTTACAGCGAGGCCTGGTACTATGTAGGGAGGGTTAACAGCCCTGGTACTATGTAGGTAGGCTGAATAGTGCAGGGGACTTACAGCGAGGCCTGGTACTATGTAGGGAGGCTGAATAGTGCAGGGGACTTACAGCGAGGACTGGTACTATGTAGGTAGGGTTAACAGCCCTGGTACTATGTAGGTAGACTGAGTGGTGCAGGGGACTTACAGCGAGGCCTGGTACTATGTAGGTAGGCTGAATAGTGCAGGGGACTTACAGCGAGGCCTGGTACTATGTAGGTAGGCTGAATAGTGCAGGGGACTTACAGCGAGGACTGGTACTATGTAGGTAGGGCTGAATAGTGCAGGGGACTTACAGCGAGGACTGGTACTATGTAGGTAGGCTGAATAGTGCAGGGGACTTACAGCGAGCCCAGGTACTATGTAGGGAGGGTTAACAGTCCTGGTACTATGTAGGTAGACTGAATAGTGCAGGGGACTTACAGCGAGCATTCCTGTAGAGCAGGAACGGATCCTGCAGCTGGAAGTCCAGGTCTTTAGTGATGGGTTCAGTCAGGTTCTCCATACTCAGCCTGTTCATTATGGTGAAGCCGTGTCTGGGAGATGCTAGCCTGAGGACAAACAGGAAGGCATGAATAGAAAGAGTTAACCTCTACAGGATCGGTGTCCATAAACCGGGACAGTTGTTGCTCAATAGGCGATAAGGTGACTAGACTTTCCGGGACATAGACATGTCTTATATGGGCAGAAAGCCTCAGTTCTTGTTAATCTAACTGCAGTGTCCAATTTACAGTAGCTATTACAGAAAAAAAAGACCATGCTATTGTTGGAGCATAGTGCACAACAAAACACTTATCACAGCAACTGGTTTGATACATTCACCTCTGAAGGTAAACGGTGTACTGATCTGCTCTGATTTGTCATTCTGAGGGGCCCAGATATAAAATGTAGTGTAGTTTAAATACATTTGTATATGAAAACGTAGGAACTGGCTTTACAGCTGTCTCTGGCTCCACACCTAGCCATCTAGATGTCTTTCTAATTTAGCTTATCTTTATTTAACTAGGCAAGTCAGTTAAGAACAAATTCTTATTTTCAATGACGGGCTAGGAACAGTGGTTTAAATGCCCTGTTCAGGGGAAGAACGACAGATTTTTTACCTTGTCAGCTCGGGGATTCGATCTTGCAAACTTTGGGTTACTACTCCAACGCTCTAACCACTAGGCTTCCTGCCGCCCCATTAGCTTTCTGTAGGGAAGCTAATGATCCATTATGTATGACATTCCTGGGTGTGTAAACTTGGATTTTTTATTAGCATAGCATTTTTGTATGTTTTTTATAGTTATGTACTTGAAAATGTATAAATTGACCAATTTGGCACATTTGGGCAAACTCCTGGCTGACTTGATGCAAAATGTTGTGTAGTGAGGTAATTCTTCACTGGGCCAGTCTAAATTACACCTAGGCTCCTATGTTAATGTCTGGCCTTTCTCTCGCATTTCAAAGATGGAACAAAACAATTATAGAAAAACGCATGTTTTTCTGGTTTATCTTTAAATCAGATCTATTGTGTTATATTCTCCTACATTCATTTCACATTTCCACAACCTTCAAAGTGTTTCCTTTCAAATGGTATCAAGAATATGCATATCCTCGCTTCAGGTCCTGAGCTACAGGCAGTTAGATTTGGGCATGTCATTTTTGGTGAAAGTTTTAAAAAAGGGGTCCGATCCTTAATTAAAGGGACTTGACATTACACAGGCCTTATACCAGAGTTAATATTAAAGTACACAGGAGGGAGGTACTTTACATTACATACAAGTTGAATAACCAGTGTAAGGTGCTAACAGACTGGAAACGAACTGGTGACTACATGCACGCATCATAGTTTGTGTATTTTCTTAGGAGAACAAGAACGACAGTGGTAATATATGTACAAGTAGGCCTACAAGGAAACAGAAAGGTTCTACATGTTCAAGTAGGCCTACAAGAAAACAGAAAGGTTCTACATGTCCAAGTAGTCCTACAAGAAAACAGAAAGGTTCTACATGTCCAAGTAGTCCTAACAGAAAACAGAATGGTGCTACGTGTTTAGGACCTATTTCCTGGGTGGGATAGGGTGTGTGGAAGTAATCATGGCTCTTCGAGGCTACAGACCATAATAGTCTACTCAGTGATAACCAATCTGTTCAAAGGGAGGGCTGACGTAGCTAACCCACTAAGCCCATTATATTTAACCTGATGGAGGCAGGCTTCTCAGCTCACAGCTGAAGTACACACAGAGTCCGGTCCCAAAATGGCACCCTATTCCCTATATAGTGCACTACACATTTGACTATGGGCCCTGGTCCAACCATAAAGGGTATAGGGTGCCATTTGGGATGCACCCCCACCAACATTCAAAGCTCAGGGGGAAGTACATAGAGACAGTAATTAGCTGGCATCGTAAAAGACCCATCATACCTTGTATAGACAAACAGGGTCCCCTCCACGTCAGTCTTCTCCTGCAAAACAACATACAGTAACTGATTCGGGTTGAGTTCATGAAAAGGGATTTGCTTGAACAGAGTCTTCATCGATCTCTCCTTAACATTCACAGCAAACTGTTACGTAGGCTGTGGGATATGAGGGTTTATGAAGCAAACTGTTACGTAGGCTGTGGGATATGAGGGTTATGAAGCAAACTGTTACGTAGGCTGTGGGATATGAGGGTTTATGAAGCAAACTTCTACCGGTGCCATGGTTTTACGTCACTGACTATTTGGACCAATCATTATTTTGGGGTGCTCCTACACCTGCATATTTTATTTATTTGTGAAAGGGGAGGGGTTCACCACCGTCACCCCCTCCCCACCCTCAGAACCAAGTGGGCAATTCCACGATAACAGAATGATTCCGAGAGACAGATTTTTCACTTTAAAATGTAAGCCAAACAAAAAAACAACTAATGACAGCAAAGTTAAACCACACAACTCTACACACAAACAAAACACATTTACTTAAAGGAACAGATGTTAAGTTGGGGAACAGAATGAATGCACAAACAGCACAAACCGTCGTTCTGTTAATGTCACCAAACTTTGTACCTTGCATCAAGTACATGTGTTTTAGTCAAATATTCTTAAAAATCATCCTCATACATAGAGTTGTATGGTTTAACTTTGCAATCATTCGTTTTTGTGTGGCCCGATGTGAAACGGCTAGCTAGTTAGTGGTGGTGCGCGCTAATAGTGTTTCAGTCGGTGACGTCATTCGCTCTGAGACCTAGAAGTAGTGGTTCCCCTTGCTCTGCAAGGCCCGCGGCTTTTGTGGAGCGATGGGTAACGATGATTCGTGAGTGACTGGTTGATGTGTGCAGAGGGTCCCTGGTTCGGGGCGAGGAGAGGGACGGAAGCTATACTGTTACATTTGTTTGGTGCACAATTTTTAAGTGATAAAAATCAGTCTCAACATCATTGTGTTACCTTGGAATTGACAGAATCCAGAAGCAAACACACCAGATTTGGTTCCGGGTGGCTGATATTCACTGACCTAGTTAGCTACCATGTCAACATTCAGTCTGAAAACTGTCAGCTGTTTACAAACTAGTAGTAGTGATATATACTCTTGTCCACCACATCTAACAAATAATAACTGGCTGGAGGACAATGTGTACTATGTGGCCCGGTATGTGTGCGTTTGAGTTGTTGACCATGAGTATGACGCGTTTCCATAGGAACCTCTGACTACATTTTGGATCAAGCATAAATTGGCTTTAACATGCACAATAACGTGCCAAACCTGTGATTTAGCTCTTTTTGTAGGGTAAACATTAGAATAAGTTGCCTCAATATTTGAAACGATAGGTGGTAATATCTCTCTAGGAGCTGATCAATCGTCAGTATTGTGAAATAGTTCTAAATGTTAAGGAAATGATTGAATGGAGAAAGCTGAGCTCCCTTTCCATCCTATCAGTATAGACACATGCTCAAACATGCACTTAAAGACTATTTATGTTTGATCCGGTTAATGTGGACGGAGGGTTCGAATGGAGGGTGAGATGCAATTGTGGAGCCTCCAGACAAATCAAGCTCCATACTTTGCAATAATGTGGAGGGCTGCATACATCTCAACATTGACATGATTGGTTGATGTAGGTGGGGGCGGGAGATCCTGTATAAAACACAAACTCACTTGACAACAGCTCTGCAAAGCGCAAAATGCATGTTTGCTTTGACTTCTGCAGAGGCCGCACAACAGTAAATGCTGTATGGCCACTGCAGACGTCGGATTGACAATGCTGAGCATTTTAGCAACCTCCTCTCTACATGGTGTTTTAGGAAAGATGCATCTTCAAAACACTTCATCCTCAACTCCATCGCTATCGGCCGTAACGGTAGTAAATTAAGATAGTTGCTGTGCGAAACTCGATAATTTGTGAGTCACAAACCGATTCTGACAAAACGCTTGCTGAGCTGTCTCGTGTGAGTTTGAATCGGAGCTTCGTGGGCGATATGCCGCCTTCAAAACAACTGGGAACTCGGAAAATAAAATAAGAAACTTTCGGACTGGGAAAAATCGATTTGAACGGTCATCCAACTCGGGAACTCCGGACTAGAAATCACTGACGTCATGATTTGACCTTGTATTTTTTTTTTTTTTTATATAGTTCCCCGTTTGAAACGCGACATATTCATCAACGACATCTCGAATGCAGATAGTGGGTCTGGCATTATTGCCAAGTTAACGTGTCAGTCGGAACTAGATCATGTCCGACTCGTTAATAGGTTGGTTATACACGTGCCGCGTCCAACCAGTTAGCAAGTCGGACATTTGAGTTTCCTAGTTCCGACTGGGACGTGAAAGCGATATAGGGTGATGTTAGCTAGCTAGCTTTCTAGCTTCTTGGAATAATAGCTATGGCTAGCCACATCTCCCAAAACCACGTGAATTCAACCTGGCAAACTAGTTTATAATGTGGCATCCATATCAGTCCGCTAAGATGTTACTTAACATGCAACTTTGTTGAAAAGAGAAGGGAGCGCGAACAGAGCAGCGGTAGCATCCCTTAACTCACCCATTCATTGGATCGGTTGTTGAAAGTATACAACGCCACTTGACTCGCCACATCGACAATGTTGTTGATGTAAGGATCTTGTCTTTGCAGGGCTGCGAGACTAATGTCCAAACCTTTAGCAGTGAGACAGGTGTTTCCACCCGATGAGCTTGCCGTCATTGTTCTCCTTGAGCTAGTTAGCTAGTGATGCTAACTGGCGCGTTATCACGGGTGAAGGAATCTGTGACGGTTCCAAAGTAAAACGAAAACTATTGAAACTATCCCCGTTAAAATACACTGTTATTAATTAAAATATTTAAAATGAATCATTAAAGATAACATATAAGTGAATTGTAACTGTTCGGAACACCATCAACAGCTCACTTGACAGCAGCCATGTTTCGTCGAACAGATTGTAAACAATTAGGCACGATGAGTTGAGCGTAGATGGCTATAAGGAACGTTAATCAATCTCGAGAAATAGATTGACCGCTTCATCAGGCCGAAGCAGATGATGATGAAGGATGTTTATTGGCCAAGCATGTTACACCAAAATTATGACTTTGACATCTTGTTAGATTCCATCGTTTAATCCATTGAATTCCATTTTGTCCTGAAATGTTAAAGGTTTACTTCAACGTCACTTTTATATCGGTCTGAAAATTCAGATTCGTTATTTTGTTAATTAGTCGAGTTAATACGTTGTTTAGCAGATACTTACAATTTGGCGCATATCATAGACTTGAATATGTCTGCTGCCCAAATGGATGGAAAAAACCTATGCAGTCTGCAATGGTGGCTCTAGAGGGCGCTACTTCCTTTGAAAAACGTTGTATTTTTTATTTACCCCAATGCTGCCGCCTTTTTCTTGGGTACGGAGCTAGGCTATATTTAGTGTATAATATCAATGACAAGCGATTCAACACTTAGTTCTATATGTTTCTATGGATAGATTGTGATTCTGGCAGTGCCAGGGTTATTGATAGCCTATAGTGACCAAAGGTTTCACCTGCTATAGGTGTGCGCAGTGAACAGGCATAGCACCATAAACAGTAGCATACCAGGCAGCCCTCGACATATCTTCATTACGCTGGATTTGTTTTTTACCTAGTAGCCTATACATCTAGTATTTGTCCAAAATTCATAAGCACAATGACTGTTTTTGGACACCTTTTGTGCTAGAAAGCTATATGTTCTAATTAAACTCATCCCCCAAACAGAATTTAGGTGACCTGCAAACTTATTTCCTTCATCTCATCTAACAATTCTTCAGACACAGTCAGAGATCCATTAGGAGTGAGTATGGCCCGGTGTCTGTGACTGATGGTTGGTGGGAGATGAGAGGAGGGATGGGATGGGATGGGGAGTTGGTTCTCAGAACCAGCCCTGAGTCACAGAAGGGACAATAACTAATATGGCAAACACAGCACAGCAGCATCCAGTCTGCCTCCCAAGTGACAAACGACTTAGGGAATAGAGTTCTATTTTGGACAAAGCCAGAGTACTCTATCCCCATCCTTAGTTCCCACGACCTGCACTAAAATGCCAGTCCCTCTATCTGGCTCGTTTTAAACACAACGCCAAGTTGACCTAGGACATTTATAGACTGAGGTCGATTATGTAATAGTTTCTCTAAACGGAACAATCTTTTGAGGACTCAAGGATTTTTCATTGCAGTGTTCTGCTGTGGTCATTATCAGGGTAGGGCCCTGAAAGTCGTTCTCGACGTGAATGAGATGGGGTTGCATATACTGTAGGCTATAGCCTGTCTTATTTTCTATTTGAATATCGCAACATAACCTATTTGTTTCTGGCCTATAGGGATTCACTTGAAATGGTGGTTGTATCTGTGTAACACGTTCGTGCCGAATCAAATTGAGCATGTTTTGCGGTTCCCATCTGGGTGTAAACATTACGCATATTTTGGCCACGTTTGACGCGCGTAAAATCGAGGTCTTGGAAATCAACATGTAGCCGACTAAGGTGTAAACTTAATTATCTTCCATCGGCTTCCCATAAATGTGTATATTAAGCCACTAAGGCATTTTAAAAACCTGCATGTTTACACACTGGTTAGCCTGCTATTGTCAGTGATACAGGTCTCACGCTTGGGATTGAATCCATCCAGATATAATTCAAGTCAGGTTTAACTGATTTCCTCCTTCCTTGTTACATCCTCCAGAAATCAAAGCACAAGCCCGATCTGACTTCACTGTGATTATTTAGCTCCCTCTCCAGAGATAGCAAGTCTGGAAAATCATGGACGGTTTAACTCTGTTTTCTAACGTTGTAACAGGCTAACATCTGGAACCAGTCAGATCGTCTACAGGGGAGGGGGCTTGGTCGTCACCCCCCTCTCTCTTGTGCGCTCTCCCTCTCTTTCCTCTCACCAGACAATATCACTGCAGAAAGGTACAAGCGGCCGCTCTCCACAGGGCTATTGAACAACTCCCGTTTCGTACGATTTTGGCCTGGAATTGATGACAGAAAGTATCTGTAAATGAGGCACGCCACGTGTATTTGCCTGTTTTTTTGGACAGCATTTGGTGGAATCGATTCTATTGGAAGATTTAACCCTGTGTGAGCAGCAGTTCTGGAATATAGATCTTTTTTTTTGTTGCGCTGAGAGCTTGAATCTTTGCTTCTATTCCTTTTACAACATCAGTGGCAGCGCGCGGGGTTTGGTGTCATTGGTCCGGCTTTTGATGCACCCTATTTAAAACATCTGCGGGCAAATTGATAGGATTTTGATTCATAGGTAGGCTAGCAGCAAATGGTGCTAGTGCCATGTTTCTTAGGTAGGGCCCGGATGTTCCGAGGATGCACTGGTTCGTCTTCTTAGGTGGTTCAAGCGAATATCTATTTATGTGTTCCAACTCCAGAATGGGGATCAGGTAATATTTACTGAAACGCAACAAAAAAAAAAGGGATATCGAAAGCTGTCCGGGCGTTATTCTTTTTTTATTTTCCTTCTCTTTGGTTTCTTTTTTTTCTTCCTCTCTACTCCTTTTTACAAGCCTTTTCTCCATTCACCTACGGATAAAGCTGGACCACATTTATGGTAAATGAAAGCAAAAACATGTACATACCAGAGGACACCCTTGAGAACCATCAAGGTAATGTCTTTTTTTTTTGATATTCAGTTGTTTTCAAGCTGTGTGTGTGTCTGTGTTGTTGGGGGAGATGCATGATATTTATTCTGGTATGTGTTGGAGACGGAATGGCTTGTTACCTTGTCTTTTAAACAGATGGACATATGACACAAACCATAACAGGTTATTGGAAGTGTCAATGCGTTTTCACAGTTGTATCTGCACACATTCAGGCAGCCGTAGTTAGGTTAGCCTAGCAGCAACAGATCATCATTATTATTAGCCGACAGGTAACCAACGGACTGACACATGATCGCACCCCTATTGGATAAATATGGTTTCACACATGCATTTTTACCCTAATGCCAATGTTGTAATCGTTTACAAACTTGTGGATCGATTCAGTTTTAATGCTTGGAGCATTCAAATCAAGCCCGTTTACAGGATGCAATGGAGGAAACGCACGGTCTGAGTGCATGCACAAAATGATAGCCACACTGATGCGCATCGATATTTTCGATCACCTATCGATTCATTTATCATGGATCGATGCTCGCGTGTGAAACGTATAGGGCTAAAGTAGGTTACATGTAATTTGCATTCATGGGCAAGACATGGCACATGAACAGGTTAGTTTAGGCATTTATAATCTAATTAAAGTCACAGGCTATGCGCAGGGCCTCAATTGTCATCACACTAGAATCTATATTTTGGGATTTTGCGTTTAAAATCTCAAACAAGATACGGATAACGTGGGACATAATTACGTTGACTATGCATCAAGCAATAGCCTATAGGCCTATTCTGATCAAGGGTCTGTCTGTTGCATGCATGTTGCGCAGTAGGCTATTTGACTCTTCCCACGTTGAGCTGAGCATTACTAACTCACAACAGTGGCTAAATCACTACAGTGTCCTTAGGCTATATGACGAAATAGCCTACAATGCAGTGATTTACTAGATCATTGTCTTAACTTGTGATTACAAACTACGGAGTAGGTTATAGTTGCCTTGTCCTTTATCGGTGCCACCGACACCGTGGCGTCAGCAGAGAGAGGAGGGGCGGGGGCCCATAGCAACAGAGAGAGAGAGAGAGAGAGAGAGTGCTCGAGCTGCGAGCAGCAGACGGTGGTCTCGTACATGGAATCCTGCCTAAGCTTGTGCCTCAGCATATGTGTCGCAGCAGTTGGTTGGTTTGGTCTCAGAGTATAACTATTACATAGCCTACACATCATCTTGGTGTCAACCCCCTGACACTCGCTATTAATCTTTGTTATCTGTCTCATAGGAGGCGTATTGGTCATAGCAGTCTACATTGCGTAACGCAGCATCACACATGGGGATTCCTCTGATAATATTTCTGCACCGATGGCTGGTTGTTGTTGACCTATACTATTATGTCAACTTTAGCAAACTCGTAACGAAATGTAGTTCAACTTTCCTCCTTGAATTGTAGCCTATAGGCTCTTTCATTCGCCATTAATTGTTGATTTGGTGCTCCTGGCATTGCGCAGCCTCGGGCGGCCTTTTCAGCACCATGGACAGGTTATCTTTGATAGGCCGCCCTGCCATGACCTCCGTATCTGGGTGCCACACACTGAACATGCCTGGGAAACCAATGGTGCTTCTTCTCTAATAGCCTGTTGTTGAAATAACCAACCTATTATTGTTATTATCATCATATCCTGGTTTATTTGAATTTTCCGTCAGATGAGATCCACATCTATTCTCATGTTGTTTTTTTTACGCAATGAGCTCGAGCTTCCTTTTTTTCCAGAGGAAAAGGGGAGAAGGCTCCTCGCTGCTAAATTCTGATTTGGTCTCAAATGACACCACATTTTTCTAGCGCACTATACATGGGATATGGTGCCGTCTGTCCTCTAACAGCTCTCAAGGGATTTCAGGTCACGGTGTGAACAACTGTTTGTTCGTTTTTTCCCGCTGTTTTGCTGTTCTCGACTTTGATTTTAAGTAGCCTAAATTTTACGACCTCAGCTTTTCTTCTCCCATACATTTAGCACATCATCGTGTTACATAGTGCGGTCACGGCCAAGTTGTATTATGTTACGAAAGTAAACGAAAGGACATCAGGTTTTAAAAGATGTAGCTTTTAGACTAGGCTGCTGTCGTCCCCGCGGTCTGATCTAGTCCTGCCTGTTGCCACACTACCTAGTGTGAGCGGCTCCAGCCCTCCTGCTAACCCAAGTGGCGTGGTTAGCCTTCGGGCTGGTGACCGCCTAATTCCGTTCAGTGTCCTTTCGTTTATTATTGATTACGGATTAGACTATATTCCCTATACCATTTCATTCGGTCAGCAGAGTAATCCTGAATGGACCACGCTTTGTAGGCCTATTGACGTTCTATTCAGTGCGACCTCAGTGACATATGTCTTTGCCGATAAGCTATAGCTAGCCTATAGCATAGCAGATCAGGAGATGACCCATTACAGCTAAATAGAACCGTTGTCAGAGGTGTGAACCAGGCAGTTGTAAATATATATATATATTAGGCCAAACTCAGGAAGACTTCGAGTTCTGTTGATGTCAGACAGATAACATCACAGGCCTATACATATTTCCTCATTTTATTTATGCCTGAAATAAACTAGTGTGTGATGCGGTGAGGAAGATGTAGGCCAGTATTGTAATGTACCAGTCATTCCTGATATAAACCTTATGTACCTTATTTGTGCATTAGAAGCGGAAGCTGGTTTGTTGTTATAGGAAGTACTGTCTCCACCTTTCTGTCCTCACTGTCCTCAACCTCTTAGGCCTACCACCTCTGTGTGCAGGGTGGTTGTGTACGGGGTGGGTGTGTGTGTGTACGGTGTGTTTACGGTGTGTGTACAGTGTGTGTGTGTGTACGGTGTGTGTACAGTGTGTGTACAGTGTGTGTGTGTGTACAGTGTGTGTACAGTGTGTGTGTGTGTACGGTGTGTGTACAGTGTGTGTACAGTGTGTGTACATTGTATGTGTGTGTGTACAGTGTGTGTGTGTGTACAGTGTGTGTGTGTACAGTGTGTGTGTGTACAGTGTGTGTACAGTGTGTGTGCGTACGGTGTGTGTGTGTACGGTGTGTGTACAGTGTGTGTGTGTATGGTGTGTGTACAGTGTGTGTGTGTACGGTGTGTGTGTGTACGGTGTGTGTGTGTGTGTACAGTGTGTGTGTGTACGTGTGTGTGTGTGTGTGTGTACAGTGTGTGTGTGTACGGTGTGTGTGTGTGTGTGTGTGTACAGTGTGTGTGTGTACGGTGTGTGTACAGTGTGTGTGTGTACAGTGTGTGTGTACAGTGTGTGTGTACGGTGTGTGTACAGTGTGTGTGTGTACGGTGTGGAGCTGTCTGTCATTACAGTACACTATGGTCCTACAGTAGTGAGAGCTGTCTGTCATTACAGTACACTATGGTCCTACAGTAGTGAGAGCTGTCTGTCATTACAGTACACTATGGTCCTACAGTAGTGAGAGCTGTCATTACAGTACACTATGGTCCTACAGTAGTGAGAGCTGTCTGTCATTACAGTACACTATGGTCCCAGTCAGTAGTGAGAGCTGTCTGTCATTACAGTACACTATGGTCCTACAGTAGTGAGAGCTGTCTGTCATTACAGTACACTATGGTCCTACAGTAGTGAGAGCTGTCTGTCATTACAGTACACTATGGTCCTACAGTAGTGAGAGCTGTCTGTCATTACAGTACACTATGGTCCTACAGTAGTGAGAGCTGTCTGTCATTACAGTACACTATGGTCCCAGTCAGTAGTGAGAGCTGTCTGTCATTACAGTACACTATGGTCCCAGTCAGTAGTGAGAGCTGTCTGTCATTACAGTACACTATGGTCCCAGTCAGTAGTGAGAGCTGTCTGTCATTACAGTACACTATGGTCCTACAGTAGTGAGAGCTGTCTGTCATTACAGTACACTATGGTCCCAGTCAGTAGTGAGAGCTGTCTGTCATTACAGTACACTATGGTCCCAGTCAGTAGTGAGAGCTGTCTGTCATTACAGTACACTATGGTCCTACAGTAGTGAGAGCTGTCTGTCATTACAGTACACTATGGTCCTACAGAGGTGAGAGCTGTCTGTCATTACAGTACACTATGGTCCTACAGTAGTGAGAGCTGTCTGTCATTACAGCACATTATGGTCCCAGTCAGTAGTGAGAGCTGTCTGTCATTACAGTACACTATGGTCCCAGTCAGTAGTGAGAGCTGTCTGTCATTACAGCACATTATGGTCCCAGTCAGTAGTGAGAGCTGTCTGTCATTACAGTACACTATGGTCCTACAGTAGTGAGAGCTGTCTGTCATTACAGTACACTATGGTCCTACAGTAGTGAGAGCTGTCTGTCATTACAGTACACTATGGTCCCAGTCAGTAGTGAGAGCTGTCTGTCATTACAGTACACTATAGTCCTACAGTAGTGAGAGCTGTCTGTCATTACAGTACACTATGGTCCCAGTCAGTAGTGAGAGCTGTCTGTCATTACAGTACACTATGGTCCTACAGTAGTGAGAGCTGTCTGTCATTACAGTACACTATGGTCCCAGTCAGTAGTGAGAGCTGTCTGTCATTACAGTACACTATGGTCCTACAGTAGTGAGAGCTGTCTGTCATTACAGTACACTATGGTCCTACAGTAGTGAGAGCTGTCTGTCATTACAGTACACTATGGTCCTACAGTAGTGAGAGCTGTCTGTCATTACAGTACACTATGGTCCTACAGTAGTGAGAGCTGTCTGTCATTACAGTACACTATGGTCCCAGTCAGTAGTGAGAGCTGTCTGTCATTACAGTACACTATGGTCCTACAGTAGTGAGAGCTGTCTGTCATTACAGTACACTATGGTCCTACAGTAGTGAGAGCTGTCTGTCATTACAGTACACTATGGTCCAAGTCAGTAGTGAGAGTTGTCTGTAATTACAGTACACTATGGTCCCAGTCAGTAGTGAGAGCTGTCTGTCATTACAGTACACTATGGTCCTACAGTAGTGAGAGCTGTCTGTCATTACAGCACATTATGGTCCCAGTCAGTAGTGAGAGCTGTCTGTCATTACAGTACACTATGGTCCTACAGTAGTGAGAGCTGTCTGTCATTACAGCACATTATGGTCCCAGTCAGTAGTGAGAGCTGTCTGTCATTACAGTACACTATGGTCCCAGTCAGTAGTGAGAGCTGTCTGTCATTACAGTACACTATGGTCCTACAGTAGTGAGAGCTGTCTGTCATTACAGTACACTATGGTCCCAGTCAGTAGTGAGAGCTGTCTGTCATTACAGTACACTATGGTCCCAGTCAGTAGTGAGAGCTGTCTGTCATTACAGTACACTATGGTCCCAGTCAGTAGTGAGAGCTGTCATTACAGTACACTATGGTCCTACAGTAGAGAGAGCTGTCTGTCATTACAGTACACTATGGTCCTACAGTAGTGAGAGCTGTCTGTCATTACAGTACACTATGGTCCTACAGTAGTGAGAGCTGTCTGTCATTACAGTACACTATGGTCCCAGTCAGTAGTGAGAGCTGTCTGTCATTACATTACACTATGGTCCTACAGTAGTGAGAGCTGTCTGTCATTACAGCACATTATGGTTCCAGTCAGTAGTGAGAGCTGTCTGTCATTACAGTACACTATGGTCCTACAGTAGTGAGAGCTGTCTGTCATTACAGTACACTATGGTCCTACAGAGGTGAGAGCTGTCTGTCATTACAGTACACTATGGTCCTACAGTAGTGAGAGCTGTCTGTCATTACAGTACACTATGGTCCCAGTCAGTAGTGAGAGCTGTCTGTCATTACAGTACACTATGGTCCTACAGTAGTGAGAGCTGTCTGTCATTACTGTACACTATGGTCCTACAGTAGAGAGAGCTGTCTGTCATTACAGTACACTATGGTCCTACAGTAGTGAGAGCTGTCTGTCATTACAGTACACTATGGTCCTACAGTAGTGAGAGCTGTCTGTCATTACAGTACACTATGGTCCCAGTCAGTAGTGAGAGCTGTCTGTACACTATGGTCCTACAGTAGTGAGAGCTGTCTGTCATTACAGCACATTATGGTCCCAGTCAGCCTATGTAATCAGAGACCCACCATTTTCCCCACAAGCTACCTGCCAGACTCTCTCTCACACAGACACATGTTCCTCTATTCTCGTGGGGCCCTCAAATAAATTCCCATTAAAAATCCTATTTTCCCTAACCCATAACCCTAACCCTAACCCATAACCCTAACCTTAAGCCGTAACCCAAACATTAAACCTTGACCTAACTCCTTACACTAACGCTAAACCTAACCACTAACCCCTTACCCTAACCCTAATTATAATCCTGAATATAACCCTGAACCTAACCACTAACCCCTTACCCTTACCCTAACCCTAATTATAAACCTAACCACTAACCCCTTACCCTAACCCTAACCCTTTACCCTAACCATAACCCTAAACCTGGTGCAATCAATTACCTTCAGAAGTCACATAATTAGTTAAAGTTAAGTCCACCTGTGTGAAATCTATGTGTCACATGATCTGTCACATGATTTCAGTATATACACCTGTTCTGAAAGGCCTCAGAGTCTGCAACACCACTAAACAAGTGGCACCACCAAGCAAGCAGCACCATGAAGACCAAGGAGCTCTCCAAACAGGTCAGGGACAAAGTTGTGGAGAAGTACAGATCAGGGTTGGGTTATAAAAAAATATCAGAAACTTTGAACATCCCACAGAGCACCATTAAATCCATTATTAAAAAATGGAAAGAATATGGCACCACAACAAACCTGCCAAGAGAGGGCTGCCCACCAAAACTCATGAACCAGGCAAGGAGGGCATTAATCAAAGAGGCAACAAAGAGACCAAAGATAACCCTGAAGGAGCTGCAAAGCTCCACAGCGGAGATTGGAGTATCTGTCCATAGGATCACTTTAAGCCGTACACTCCACAGAGCGGGGCTTTATGGAAGAGAGACATAAAAAAATAAGCAAACACGTTTGGTGTTCGCCAAAAGGCCTGTGGAAGACTCCCCAAAAATATGGAAGATGGTACTCTGGTCAGATAAGACTAAAATTGAGCTTTTTGGCCATCTAGGAAAACGCTATGGCTGGAGCAAACCCAACACCTCTCATCACCCCGAGTACACCATCCCCACAGTGAGCATGGGGGTGTCAGTATCATGCTGTGGGGATGTTTTTCATTGGCATGGACTGGGAAACTGGTCAGAATTGAATAAATGATGGCTGGCTCTAAATACAGGGAAATTCTTGAGGGAAACCTGTCAGTCTTCCAGAGATTTGAGACTAGGATGGAGGTTCACCTTCCAGCAGGACAATGACAAACTGCTAAAGCAACACTTGAGTGGTTTAAGGGGACCCATTTAAATGTCTTGGAATGGCCTAGTCAAATCCCAGAACTCAATCCAATTGAGAATCTGTGGTATGACCTAAAGATTGCTGTACATGAGTGGAACCCATCCAACTTGAAGGAGCTGGAGCAGTTTTGCCTTGAAGAATGGGCAAAAATCCCAGTGGCTAGATGTGCCATGCTTGTAGAGACATACCCCAAGAGACTTGCAGCTGTAATTGCTGCAAAAGGTGGCTCTACAAAGTATTGGGGGGTGAATAGTTATGCACGCTCAAGTTTTCTGTTTTTTTTGTCTTATTTATTGTTTGTTTCACAATAAAAAATATTTAGCGTTTTCAAAGTGGTAGGCATCTAGTGTAAATCAAATTATACAAACTTCCAAAAATATATATTTTAATTCCAGGTTGCAAGGCAACAAAATAGGATAAATGCCAAGGGGGGTGAATACTTTCGCAAGCCACTGTACCTGCCAGACTCATATCCTATGCATTATCGTTTGTTATTGGTGTTAATGTATTTCTGATGGGTCTCTGACTGGACCAGCTCCAACACACCATGGGGGTCTCTGAGTGACTGGACCAGCTCCAATACACCATGGGGGGTCTCTGAGTGACTGGACCAGCTCCAACACACAATGGGGGGTCTCTGAGTGACTGGACCAGCTCCAACACACCATGGGGGTCTCTGACTGGACCAGCTCCAACACACCATGGGGGTCTCTGACTGGACCAGCTCCAACACACCATGGGGTCTCTGACTGGACCAGCTCCAACACACCATGGGGTCTCTGACTGGACCAGCTCCATTACACCATGGGGGTCTCTGAGTGACTGGACCAGCTCAAACACACCATGGGGGTCTCTGAGTGACTGGACAAGCTCTAACACAGCGTGGGAGTCTCTGAGTTACTGGACCAGCTCTAACACACCATGGGGGTCTCTGAGTGACTGGACCAGCTCCAACACACCATGGGGGTCTCTGACTGGACCAGCTCCAACACACCATGGGGAGTCTCTGACTGGACCAGCTCCAACACACCATGGGGGTCTCACACTGGACCAGCTCCAACACACCATGGGGGGTCTCTGAGTGACTGGACCAGCTCTAACACACCACGGGGGGTCTCTGAGTGACTGGACCAGCTCTAACACACCATGGGGGTCTCAAATGTCACCCTATTCCCTACATACTGCGGCCCAACTGGTACCCAATATAGTGAATAGGGCTCTGGTCTAAAGTAGTCCACTATATGGGGAATAGGGGCCTGGTCTAAAGAAGTGCACTATATAGGGAATAAGATGATATTTGGGCTGCAGCCCATCTCACCATCCGACTGGGTTCAGCATCCCAAGAGGATGGGGTTGTATTCTAGAAGATAGTCTGGTTGTAATGGGTCTAATCTAGAAGATAGTCTGGTTGTAATGGGTCTAATCTAGAAGATAGTCTGGTTGTAATGGGTCTATTCTAGAAGATAGTCTGGTTGTAATGGGTCTATTCTAGAAGATAGTCTGGTTGTAATGGGTCTATTCTAGAAGATAGTCTGGTTGTAATGGGTCTATTCTAGAAGATAGTCTGGTTGTAATGGGTCTATTCTGGTCTGGTTGTAATGGGTCTATTCTAGAAGATAGTCTGGTTGTAATTGGTCTATTCTAGAAGATAGTCTGGTTGTAATGGGTCTAATCTGGTCTGGTTGTAATGGGTCTATTCTAGAAGATAGTCTGGTTGTAATGGGTCTATTCTAGAAGATAGTCTGGCTGTAATGGGTCTATTCTAGAAGATAGTCTGGTTGTAATGGGTCTATTCTAGAAGATAGTCTGGTTGTAATGGGTCTATTCTAGAAGATAGTCTGGTTGTAATGGGTCTATTCTAGAAGATAGTCTGGTTGTAATGGGTCTATTCCAGGTCTGGTGTAATGGGTCTATTCTAGAAGATAGTCTGGTTGTAATGGGTCTATTCTAGAAGATAGTCTGGTTGTAATGGGTCTATTCCAGGTCTGGTGTAATGGGTCTATTCTAGAAGATATTCTGGTTGTAATGGGTCTATTCTAGAAGATAGTCTGGTTGTAATGGGTCTATTCTAGAAGATAATCTGGTTGTAATGGGTCTATTCTAGAAAATAGTCTGGTTGTAATGGTCTGGTTGTAATTCCAGGTCTGGTGTAATGGGTCTATTCCAGGTCTGGTGTAATGGGTATTTTCCAGGTCTGGTTGTAATGGGTCTATTCTAGAAGATAGTCTGGTTGTAATGGGTCTATTCTAGAAGATAATCTCTTTGTAATGGGTCTTTCTAGAAGATAGTCTGGTGTAATGGGTCTATTCCAGGTCTGGTGTAATGGGTCTTTTCCAGGCCCGGGCAACTCCCGTTCTTGGAGGCCTGATTGGTATCACCCTTGTTCCCCATCTAACACACACCAATAATCAGCCAATCGCGACCATGATCTTAGTTTAAATCAGGTGTGTTTACCAATCAGGCCCTAGGGATGGGGGAGAAGTGGGACCCTAATCAGGCCCTAGGGATGGGGGAAAGTGGGACCCTAATCAGGCCCTAGGGATGGGGGAAAGTGGGATCTGAATCAGGCCCTAGGGATGGGGGAAAGTGGGACCCTAATCAGGCCTAGGGATGGGGGAGAGAGTGGGACCCTAATCAGGCCCTAGTGATGGGGGAAAGTGGGACCCTAATCAGGCCCTAGGGATGGGGGAGAGAGTGGGACCCTGATCAGGCCCTAGGGATGGGGGGGAGAAGTGGGACCCTAATCAGGCCCTAGAGATGGGGGGAGAAGTGGGACCCTAATCATGCCCTAGGGATGGGGGGAGAAGTGGGACCCTAATCAGGCCCTAGGGATGGGGGAGAAGTGGGACCCTAATCAGGCCCTAGAGATGGGGGGAGAAGTGGGACCCTAATCATGCCCTAGGGATGGGGTAAAGTGGGACCCTAATCAGGCCTTAGGGATAGGGGAAAGTGGGACCCTAATCATGCCCTAGGGATGGGGGGAGAAGTGGGACCCTAATCATGCCCTAGGGATGGGGGAAAGTGGGGCCCTAATCAGGCCCTAGGGATGGGGGAAAGTGGAACTCTAATCAGGCCCCAGGGATGGGGGAAAGTGGGGCCCTAATCAGTCCCTAGGGATGGGGGAAAGTGGAACTCTAATCAGGCCCCAGGGATGGGGGAAAGTGGGGCCCTAATTAGGTTCCCTATACACAACATCATGATAATAGTAGTAGTCTTATATTGTTAAATGTCTAATGTAAGCCTCAACATATTTCGCTCTTGACAAACAACAGGAAGTAAGTTCAAATGAACGTGTTTGTGTATAAGTACATAAAGAATAAATCCTTCCGTCAACGACGAGGTATTTATTAGGGGAGAAGCAGTCTGTTTGTTAATTAATTTTCATTGGGTTGGGCTACGTGGGACTACTACCAAGTCACTTATCATTCAGTGTAGAACCAGAGAACAAAACACTACTACATCTGAACTGGGAACTGGGCCCATAATGCATCACTTCACTTTGTTCTGCTGGAAACCTAGACGTGGAGCTCAAAGGGTGGCAGGCAGGAGAATGGAGACCACAAAACAACAGCTATCTGTTTTCTTCTTCTCTCTCTCTCTCTCTCTCTCTCTCTCTGTCTGTCTGTCTGTCTGTCTGTCTGTCTGTCTGTCTGTCTGTCTGTCTGTCTGTCTGTCTGTCTGTCTGTCTGTCTGTCTGTCTGTCTCTCTCTCTCTCTCTCTCTCTCTCTCTCTCTCTGTCTGTCTGTCTGTCTGTCTGTCTGTCTGTCTGTCTGTCTGTCTGTCTGTCTCTCTCTCGCTCTCTCTCTCTCTCTCTCTCTCTCTCTCTCTCTCTCTCTCTCTCTCTCTCTCTCTCTCTCTCTCTCTCTCTCTCTCTCTCTCTCTCTCTCTCTCTCTCTCTCTCTCTCTCTCTGTCTGTCTGTCTGTCTGTCTGTCTGTCTGTCTGTCTGTCTGTCTGTCTGTCTGTCTGTCTGTCTGTCTGTCTGTCTGTCTGTCTCTCTCTCTCCCTCTCTCTCCTTCTCTCTCTCTCTCTCTCTCTCTCAATTCAATTGACTTTATTGACATGGCAAGTTCATTATTACTTACATTGTCAATTATACATATCGAAAAATAAAAATCTATATTTATATATAAAATATATATATATATATATATATAAATAAATATAAGCAATAATAATAGTAGTAGTGGACATGTGATTACCATTAACAACAATATTAATGAGAATAACAATACATTAAAGCAGTGCTAGTGGACCAGTGTCAACATGACTGAGAAGACACATGACCTGGTAGTGGACCAGTGTCAACATGACTGAGAAGACACATGACCTGGTAGTGGACCAGTGTCAACTTGACTGAGAAGACACATGACCTGGTAGTGGACCAGTGTCAACATGACTGAGAAGACACATGACCTGGTAGTGGACCAGTGTCAACACGACTGAGAAGACACATGACATGGTATGAAAGACAAAACAAAACAAGATGGGAAATATTATTGACATTACATTGCACTTTTCACTGGCTGTCCCTCAGGTTGTGGCAGGAGGACACATATTTGGCTTTTCACCCAATAACTATTTGATTTTTTCTTCATCTTTTATAGTTTCAAATTCTTTGTATTGAATTATAATTTGGGAAAGAAATATTCTCTTAGGTCTGAGTATTTGTCACAGTCGCTCTCTGTCTGTCTCTCTCTCTCTGTCTGTCTCTCTCTCTCTCTCTCTCTGTCTCTGTCTCTCTCTCTCTCTCTCTGTCTCTCTCTCTGTCTGTCTCTCTCTCTCTCTCTCTCTCTCTCTCTCTCTCTCTCTCTGTCTCTCTCTCTCTGTCTCTGTCTATATACATATTTCTACTGCACTTGTCCCCTTTTCTCAGAATATAGGTCAGCAGCTCGGAGAGTGCACTTCAGGCTCCTTACGGCTCTGATAGCAGTGTGTATGACCATGTTATAGGTTACTGTCAGTATGTAGTTCTACTCCACCTGCTCTTCATAGTTCCACTACATCCTGTCTGATGTGTTACATCCTGTCTGATGTGTTACATCCTGTCTGATGTGTTACATCCTGTCTGATGTGTTCTACAGGGTTGATGTCAGTAATGTGTTATAATAACCTCTCCATCCTCTCCTGTGTTACACCCTGTCTGATGTGTTACATCCTGTCTGATGTGTTACATCCTGTCTGATGTCTCAGGACCAGCGGGGTCTTCCTGCATGATGTCTGTCACTGGTCTGTCCATCCTCTCCTGTGTTACATCCTGATGTCTGTCACTGGTCTGTCCATCCTCTCCTGTGTTACATCCTGATGTCTGTCACTGGTCTGTCCATCCTCTCCTGTGTTACATCCTGATGTCTGTCACTGGTCTGTCCATCCTCTCCTGTGTTACATCCTGATGTCTGTCACTGGTTTGTCCATCCTCTCCTGTATTACATCCTGATGTCTGTCACTGGTTTGTCCATCCTCTCCTGTGTTACATCCTGATGTCTGTCACTGGTCTGTCCATCCTCTCCTGTGTTACATGCTGATGTCTGTCACTGGTCTGTCCATCCTCTCCTGTATTACATCCTGATGTCTGTCACTGGTCTGTCCATCCTCTCCTGTGTTACATCCTGATGTCTGTCACTGGTTTGTCCATCCTCTCCTGTGTTACATCCTGATGTCTGTCACTGGTTTGTCCATCCTCTCCTGTATTACATCCTGATGTCTGTCACTGGTCTGTCCATCCTCTCCTGTGTTACATCCTGATGTCTGTCACTGGTCTGTCCATCCTCTCCTGTATTACATCCTGATGTCTGTCACTGGTCTGTCCATCGCTGGTTTACATCTCTGTTGTGTTGTGTTGTGTTGTGACGCTGGTTTACATCTCTGTTGTGTTGTGTTGTGTTGTGTTGTGTGTGACGCTGGTTTACATCTCTGTGTTGTTTCTCTCTGCGTCGGCCCCCCGACACCAACTTCTGAAGGATGGAGAGAGAGATATAATTTCAACATAGCCAACATAGCATTGTAGACACTTGGTTTCTCAGGCGTGTGTGTGTGTGTGCGTGTGTGTGTGTGTGTGTGTGTGTGTGTGTGTGTGCCGTCGTTGTCTAGAATAAAGTATGTTGCAGTGAGCAAAAAGGCGGCTGCAGTGACATCATCAACAACAGACAGGGAGGGAGTAGGATGCAGTGACATCATCAACAACAGACAGGGAGGGAGAAGGATGCAGTGACATCATCAACAACAGACAGGGAGGGAGAAGGATGCAGTGACATCATCAACAAGAGACAGGGAGGGAGAAGGATGCAGTGACATCATCAACAACAGACAGGGAGGGAGAAGGATGCAGGGAACACATCATTAACAACAGACAGGGAGGGAGAAGGATGCAGGGAACACATCATTAACAACAACAGACAGGGAGGGAGAAGGATGCAGGGGGAGCGAGCTAGATGGAGAACAGGTGTGCGTCTCAAATTGTACCCTATTCCCTACGTAGTGCACTACTTTTTTGGCGAGGCCTCATAGGGCCTATAGGGAATAGGGTGCCATTTGTGTTGCAGACTAGGACTGTCTGCATTCAGAGAAGGACGGATCCTCCTGAGTAACAAATGCAGGACATCCTCTACATGCAACGTTGCCCCATTCGTATAGCAGAGTAGATAGATACAGACATTAGATTACGTTGCCCCATTCGTATAGCAGAGTAGATAGATACACCCATTAGATTACGTTGCCCCATTCGTATAGCAGAGTAGATAGATACAGACATTAGATTACGTTGCCCCATTCGTATAGCAGAGTAGATAGATACACCCATTAGATTACGTTGCCCCATTCGTATAGCAGAGTAGATAGATACACCCATTAGATTACGTTGCCCCATTCGTATAGCAGAGTAGATAGATACACCCATTATATTACGTTGCCCCATTCGTATAGCAGAGTAGATAGATACAGACATTAGATTACGTTGCCCCATTCGTATAGCAGAGTAGATAGATACACACATTAGATTACTTTGCCCCATTCGTATAGCAGAGTAGATAGATACACCCATTAGATTACGTTGCCCCATTCATATAGCAGAGTAGATAGATACACCCATTAGATTACGTTGCCCCATTCGTATAGCAGAGTAGATAGATACACCCATTAGATTACGTTGCCCCATTCGTATAGCAGAGTAGATAGATACAGACATTAGATTACGTTGCCCCATTCGTATAGCAGAGTAGATAGATACACACATTAGATTACGTTGCCCCATTCGTATAGCAGAGTAGATAGATACACACATTAGATTACGTTGCCCCATTCGTATAGCAGAGTAGATAGATACACCCATTAGATTACGTTGCCCCATTCGTATAGCAGAGTAGATAGATACAGACATTAGATTACGTTGCCCCATTCGTATAGCAGAGTAGATAGATACAGACATTAGATTACGTTGCCCCATTCGTATAGCAGAGTAGATAGATACAGACATTAGATTACGTTGCCCCATTCGTATAGCAGAGTAGATAGATACAGACATTAGATTACGTTGCCCCATTCGTATAGCAGAGTAGATAGATACACCCATTAGATTACGTTGCCCCATTCGTATAGCAGAGTAGATAGATACAGACATTAGATTACGTTGCCCCATTCGTATAGCAGAGTAGATAGATACACACATTAGATTACGTTGCCCCATTCGTATAGCAGAGTAGATAGATACACACATTAGATTACGTTGCCCCATTCGTATAGCAGAGTAGATAGATACAGACATTAGATTACGTTGCCCCATTCGTATAGCAGAGTAGATAGATACACACATTAGATTACGTTGCCCCATTCGTATAGCAGAGTAGATAGATACAGACATTAGATTACGTTGCCCCATTCGTATAGCAGAGTAGATAGATACAGACATTAGATTACGTTGCCCCATTCGTATAGCAGAGTAGATAGATACACCCATTAGATTACGTTGCCCCATTCGTATAGCAGAGTAGATAGATACAGACATTAGATTACGTTGCCCCATTCGTATAGCAGAGTAGATAGATACACACATTAGATTACGTTGCCCCATTCGTATAGCAGAGTAGATAGATACACACATTAGATTACGTTGCCCCATTCGTATAGCAGAGTAGATAGATACAGACATTAGATTACGTTGCAGTCTGGCACATTTCAACATGTGTTTTTCTCTCCATGGTATGAACGTGGTAGAGCTGTGATGTTTGGACGTTCGTTGAAACCAGGTTGATGGAGGCTGGTTGACACGGTCCAGAAGCTCCCAACACCTCATATTATCATTTTGTGCAGAGAGAACAACTGTTCAATGTGTTATTCAACAGGTGGATTACTATGGGTTTATTCTACTCTCACTAACACTACTATGGGTTTATTCTACTCTCACTAACACTACTATGGGTTGATTCTACTCTCACTAACATTACTATGGGTTTATTCTACTCTCACTAACATTACTATGGGTTTATTCTACTCTCACTAACATTACTATGGGTTTATTCTACTCTCACTAACACTACTATGGGTTTATTCTACTCTCACTAACACTACTATGGGTTTATTCTACTCTCACTAACACTACTATGGGTTTATTCTACTCTCACTAACACTACTATGGGTTTATTCTACTCTCACTAACACTACTATGGGTTTATTCTACTCTCACTAAACCTCTCCATGACATTACTATGGGTTTATTCTACTCTCACTAAACCTCTCCATGACATTACTATGGGTTTATTCTACTCTCACTAAACCTCTCCATGACACTACTATGGGTTTATTCTACTCTCACTAACATTACTATGGGTTTATTCTACTCTCACTAACACTACTATGGGTTTATTCTACTCTCACTAACACTACTATGGGTTTATTCTACTCTCACTAAACCTCTCCATGACACTACTATGGGTTTATTCTACTCTCACTAAACCTCTCCATGACACTACTATGGGTTTATTCTACTCTCACTAAACCTCTCCATGACATTACTATGGGTTTATTCTACTCTCACTAACACTACTATGGGTTTATTCTACTCTCACTAAACCTCTCCATGACACTACTATGGGTTTATTCTACTCTCACTAAACCTCTCCATGACACTACTATGGGTTTATTCTACTCTCACTAAACCTCTCCATGACATTACTATGGGTTTATTCTACTCTCACTAACACTACTATGGGTTTATTCTACTCTCACTAAACCTCTCCATAACATTACTATGGGTTTATTCTACTCTCACTAAACCTCTCCATGACATTACTATGGGTTTATTCTACTGTCACTAAACCTCTCCATAACACTACTATGGGTTTATTCTACTGTCACTAAACCTCTCCATGACACTACTATGGGTTTATTCTACTCTCACTAAACCTCTCCATGACACTACTATGGGTTTATTCTACTCTCACTAAACCTCTCCATGACATTACTATGGGTTTATTCTACTCTCACTAACACTACTATGGGTTTATTCTACTCTCACTAAACCTCTCCATAACATTACTATGGGTTTATTCTACTCTCACTAAACCTCTCCATGACATTACTATGGGTTTATTCTACTGTCACTAAACCTCTCCATAACACTACTATGGGTTTATTCTACTGTCACTAAACCTCTCCATGACACTACTATGGGTTTATTCTACTCTCACTAAACCTCTCCATGACACTACTATGGGTTTATTCTACTCTCACTAACATTACTATGGGTTTATTCTACTCTCACTAACACTACTATGGGTTTATTCTACTCTCACTAACACTACTATGGGTTTATTCTACTCTCACTAACATTACTATGGGTTTATTCTACTCTCACTAACACTACTATGGGTTTATTCTACTCTCACTAACACTACTATGGGTTTATTCTACTCTCACTAACATTACTATGGGTTTATTCTACTCTCACTAACACTACTATGGGTTTATTCTACTCTCACTAACACTACTATGGGTTTATTCTACTCTCACTAAACCTCTCCATGACACTACTATGGGTTTATTCTACTCTCACTAAACCTCTCCATGACATTACTATGGGTTTATTCTACTCTCACTAACACTACTATGGGTTTATTCTACTCTCACTAAACCTCTCCATGACATTACTATGGGTTTATTCTACTCTCACTAACATTACTATGGGTTTATTCTACTCTCACTAAACCTCTCCATGACACTACTATGGGTTTATTCTACTCTCACTAAACCTCTCCATGACATTACTATGGGTTTATTCTACTCTCACTAACACTACTATGGGTTTATTCTACTCTCACTAAACCTCTCCATGACACTACTATGGGTTTATTCTACTCTCACTAAACCTCTCCATGACACTACTATGGGTTTATTCTACTCTCACTAAACCTCTCCATGACATTACTATGGGTTTATTCTACTCTCACTAACACTACTATGGGTTTATTCTACTCTCACTAAACCTCTCCATAACATTACTATGGGTTTATTCTACTCTCACTAAACCTCTCCATGACATTACTATGGGTTTATTCTACTGTCACTAAACCTCTCCATAACACTACTATGGGTTTATTCTACTGTCACTAAACCTCTCCATGACACTACTATGGGTTTATTCTACTCTCACTAAACCTCTCCATGACACTACTATGGGTTTATTCTACTCTCACTAAACCTCTCCATGACATTACTATGGGTTTATTCTACTCTCACTAACACTACTATGGGTTTATTCTACTCTCACTAAACCTCTCCATAACATTACTATGGGTTTATTCTACTCTCACTAAACCTCTCCATGACATTACTATGGGTTTATTCTACTGTCACTAAACCTCTCCATAACACTACTATGGGTTTATTCTACTGTCACTAAACCTCTCCATGACACTACTATGGGTTTATTCTACTCTCACTAAACCTCTCCATGACACTACTATGGGTTTATTCTACTCTCACTAACATTACTATGGGTTTATTCTACTCTCACTAACACTACTATGGGTTTATTCTACTCTCACTAACACTACTATGGGTTTATTCTACTCTCACTAACATTACTATGGGTTTATTCTACTCTCACTAACACTACTATGGGTTTATTCTACTCTCACTAACACTACTATGGGTTTATTCTACTCTCACTAACATTACTATGGGTTTATTCTACTCTCACTAACACTACTATGGGTTTATTCTACTCTCACTAACACTACTATGGGTTTATTCTACTCTCACTAAACCTCTCCATGACACTACTATGGGTTTATTCTACTCTCACTAAACCTCTCCATGACATTACTATGGGTTTATTCTACTCTCACTAACACTACTATGGGTTTATTCTACTCTCACTAAACCTCTCCATGACATTACTATGGGTTTATTCTACTCTCACTAACATTACTATGGGTTTATTCTACTCTCACTAAACCTCTCCATGACACTACTATGGGTTTATTCTACTCTCACTAACACTACTATGGGTTTATTCTACTCTCACTAACATTACTATGGGTTTATTCTACTCTCACTAACACTACTATGGGTTTATTCTACTCTCACTAACATTACTATGGGTTTATTCTACTCTCACTAACATTACTATGGGTTTATTCTACTCTCACTAACACTACTATGGGTTTATTCTACTCTCACTAAACCTCTCCATGACATTACTATGGGTTTATTCTACTCTCACTAAACCTCTCCATGACATTA
>NC_048579.1:65332078-65347078 GCF_013265735.2 Oncorhynchus mykiss
CCTATGGGACGTCAAGGGAGCTGCAGCCTGCTGTTCAGAGGTGATGAATGGAACATCTGGACACTGGCTGCAGGTCTATAACCTCTCGGGATGAATGGAACATCTGGACACTGGCTGCAGGTCTATAACCTCTCGGGATGAATGGAACATCTGGACACTGGCTGCAGGTCTATAACCTCTCGGGATGAATGGAACATCTGGACACTGGCTGCAGGTCTATAACCTCTCGGGATGAATGGAACATCTGGACACTGGCTGCAGGTCTATAACCTCTCGGGATGAATGGAACATCTGGACACTGGCTGAAGGTCTATAACCTCTCGGGATGAATGGAACATCTGGACACTGGCTGCAGGTCTATAACCTCTCGCGTCTCCTTCATATTCACTCCTGTAGAATGACATATTTCTTACAGTTTAAATGATACACCACATGAAGGCGCAAGGTTTACATGGGAACAAGACTGGAGAAATATGTTTTCTTTCTTTCAGCGTTTTGAGAGAACGCAATGCTCAGTTATCACCTCCACACACAGCATCTATCTCTATCAGCGTCATAAAAGCTGATAGTGTTTCAACCAGATAAAATATCCATCCAAGCTGAAATTGAAAATGTGATCAGAAACATGTTGGGTCGTTTTCCACAGCTTCCTATTGGCTTACAACCGGTCAAACTGATTTCATTTGGACAATTTTGCACAGAAAATCTTTTCCCGTTTTGTATTAGTTATTGCATTTTCTCCCCGGTCCCTAAACTTATCTGCTTCACTAAGGAAGCAGAGATGAGAGAGAGAGAACTGTATCACGGCAACTAGATAGATTGAAGAATTAGATCAACTTTTCACATGATTCTAGTGATCCAAGGGTTTATTTAGCCCTCTAGCGTCGTAACCTGTAATGAAAGAGGAGAAGCTGCATGTATCTAATTACAGACAAGTTGACTAACAAATAGCCTACCAAATGTCAGAAATGATGAGCAGTAACTTCTCTAAATCAGACAACAACAAAAATCCTGCGACCCCCAGTCAGAACATCACTCCACCGTCTCTGACTGTAGCCTGTAGCCCCCCAGTCAAAACATCACTCCACTGTCTCTGACTGTAGCCTGTACCCCTCAGTCAGAACATCACTCCACCGTCTCTGACTGTAGCCTGTAGCCCCCCAGTCAGAACATCACTCCACTGTCTCTGACTGTAGCCTGTACCCCCCCCAGTCAAACATCACTCCACTGTCTTTGACTGTAGCCTGTACCCCCCCCAGTCAAACATCACTCCACTGTCTCTGACTGTAGCCTGCACCCACCCAGTCAACAAATCACTCCACCATCTCTGACTGTAGCCTGCACCCCCCAGTCAACACATCACTCCACTGGCTCTGACTGTAGCCTGCACCCACCAGTCAACACATCACTCCACTGTCTCTGACTGTAGCCTGTAGCCCCCCAGTCAAAACATCACTCCACTGTCTCTGACTGTAGCCTGTAGCCCCCCAGTCAAAACATCACTCCACTGTCTCTGACTGTATCCTGCAGCACATGTTCTATATTAGCGGGTCGGGGGCGGCCCTCAGATTGTCACTATATCACATACAGTCAGGAGGTTGTGGATGGGTTAGGAGACATGGGTTAGGAGACATGGGTTAGGAGACATGGGTTAGGAGACATGGGTTAGGAGACATGGGTTAGGAGACATGGGTTAGGAGACATTGCAGGTGCGGGTTTGTGTGAACCAACAGCTGACCGTCACATCAGTGATGTGCTCTTCTGTTACCAGTGGTCTTTTCAGGAGATCTGCAGAGACGTTGCTGGGTGCTGCCTGTTCACCAGGAGTAGGGACACCTGGTTTAAAAAAGACAAGCTAAATAAGTCTGGTTTTATGTTGAGTATATCAGCAGGGTTCTGATTGGGTGCAGTGGGTCCTTCCAAACTCTGTGTGAAGCTACAGAGGGTGACCCTTAGAGAAGAATACAGAGGAGATGGTATCACCGGCTAGTCTGACCTTTCCAAAGCCGTTCTGCTGTTCTGTCTGATTGGTATTGGACATGAGGAAGCTCCTCTGTCGTTCCCCCAACTCAATCACTGCCTCTAATTCTCTAGTCTCTCTGTCTCAAGGTGCTCCTCTCTCTCTCTGTCTGTGTTTGGCAAGGGCTGGCCTGCCTGGCTCACCCTAATTTACAGCTCACCTCTCACCCTTCCCCCCCTTCTCTCTCTCTCTCTCTCTCTCTCTCTCTCTCTCTCTCTCTCTCTCTCTCTCTCTCTCTCTCTCTCTCTCTCTCTCTCTCTCTCTCTCTCTCTCTCTCTCTCTCTCTCTCTCTCCCTCTCTCTCTCTCTCTCTCTCCCTCTCCCTCTCCCTCTCTCTCTCTCTCTCTCTCTCTCTCTCTCTCTCCCTCTCCTCTCTCTCTCTCTCTCTCTCTCTCTCTCTCTCTCTCTCTCTCTCTCTCTCTCTCTCTCTCTCCCTCCCTCTCTCTCTCTCCATGTTTAATTCATCAAGCAGTCGGCTGTCAGCCAGCCAGTAGGCTGATCAAAGCGTTATTGGCCAGCAGTGCCGTGTTGCCAGCCAGACCCCTTCAGCTCACAGACACACTCTCGCCACCCGTTCACAACCCTTACTCACACCGCTGCCCGGTGTCCACGTGCTCTTACATAACCCTGGGGCTCCGTCCCAGATGGCACCCTATTCCCGACATAGTGCACTACTTTTGACCAGAGCCCTATTCCCTATATAGTGCACTACTTTTAACCAGAGCCCTATTCCCGACATAGTGCACTACTTTTGACCAGGGGTATCACTATGTTTGTCCGGGTTATATTTGTAGGACGTTGGTTCCGTCAGTGTGGGGGACCTGACTTGTCTAAAGGACATGCTAGCTGTTCAGTCCTGTTTGTGTTGTTCCTCTGACTGACTGAGTTGTTGCTGCATGGAAACTACCCAACCAATCACACACATACACACATTCTAGGTCTCTGCCCGACCACCTCTGTGGCACCAGTCCTGTTAACATGGGAGGAATTAACGGCTCTCACAATTTCCATAATTAATGTGCCGTGAACTGACTTATATTTTAATTTAGCGTTGGTAATGCATTAGTCATTTATTGTTTGTCCTTTTCGGGATTTAATCAGGGGTAATTGATGCCCTTTGCGGTGAGGAGCGGGGTGGAGAGGGGCGGTGAGGGGTGCAGAGATGGGCGGTTAGGGGTAGTAGGGCAAGATAGGTGGGAGGAGAGGGGTGGAGATGGGCGCCCAGGTTAGGGAGATGGGTGTGGACCAAGGGGCATAAGAAGGGATGTCCAGGCTAACCCTCAACGGCTCCTCTGGAGATTCATTAGTAGAATCAGGTTAGAGCCAATGCATGCATACCCATAACTCTACAGGAGGAGAATCAGGTTAGACCCATAACTCTACAGGAGGAAAATCAGGTTAGACCCATAACTCTACAGGAGGAGAATCAGGTTAGACCCATAACTCTACAGTAGGAGAATCAGGCAAGACCCATAACTCTACAGGAGGAGAATCAGGTTAGACCCATAACTCTACAGGAGGAGAATCAGGTTAGACCCATAACTCTACAGGAGGAGAAGAATCAGGTTAGACCCATTACTCTCCAGGAGGATAATCATGTTAGACCCATAACTCTACAGGAGGAGAATCAGGTTAGAGCCAATGCATGCATACCCATAACTCTACAGGAGGAAAATCAGGTTAGACCCATAACTCTACAGGAGGAGAATCAGGTTAGACCCATAACTCTACAGGAGGAAAATCAGGTTAGACCCATAACTCTACAGGAGGAGAATCAGGTTAGACCCATAACTCTACAGGATGAGTATCAGGTTAGACCCACAACTCTACAGGATGAGTATCAGGTTAGACCCACAACTCTACAGGAGGAGAAGAATCAGGTTAGACCCATAACTCTACAGGATGAGTATCAGGTTAGACCCATAACTCTACAGGATGAGTATCAGGTTAGACCCATAACTCTACAGGAGGAAAATCAGGTTAGACCCATAACTCTACAGGAGGAAAATCAGGTTAGACCCATAACTCTACAGGAGGAGAATCAGGTTAGACCCATTACTCTCCAGGAGGATAATCATGTTAGACCCATAACTCTACAGGAGGAGAATCAGGTTAGAGCCAATGCATGCATACCCATAACTCTACAGGAGGAGAATCAGGTTAGACCCATAACTCTACAGGAGGAAAATCAGGTTAGACCCATAACTCTACAGGAGGAGAATCAGGTTAGACCCATAACTCTACAGGAGGAGAATCAGGTTAGACCCATAACTCTACAGGAGGAAAATCAGGTTAGACCCATTACTCTCCAGGAGGATAATCATGTTAGACCCATAACTCTACAGGAGGATAATCATGTTAGACCCATAACTCTACAGGAGGTATATCAGGTTAGACCCATAACTCTACAGAAGGTATATCAGGTTAGACCCATAACTCTAGAGGAGGAGAATCAGGTTAGACCCACAACTCTACAGGAGGAGAATCAGGTTAGACCCATAACTCTACAGGAGGAGAATCAGGTTAGACCCACAACTATACAGGAGGTATTTCAGGTTAGACCCATAACTCTACAGGAGGAGAATCAGGTTAGACCCATTACTCTCCAGGAGGATAATCATGTTAGACCCATAACTCTACAGGAGGATAATCATGTTAGACCCATAACTCTACAGGAGGTATATCAGGTTAGACCCATAACTCTACAGAAGGTATATCAGGTTAGACCCATAACTCTAGAGGAGGAGAATCAGGTTAAACCCACAACTCTACAGGAGGAGAATCAGGTTAGACCCATAACTCTACAGGAGGAGAATCAGGTTAGACCCACAACTATACAGGAGGTATTTCAGGTTAGACCCATAACTCTACAGGAGGAGAATCAGGTTAGATCCATAACTCTACAGGAGGAGAATCAGGTTAGACCCATAACTATACAGGAGGTAAATTAGGTTAGACCCATAGCTCTACAGGAGGAGATTCAGGTTAGACCCATAACTCTACAGTAGGAGAATCAGGCAAGACCCATAACTCTACAGGAGGAGAATCAGGTTGGACCCATAACTCTACAGGAGGAGAATCAGGTTAGACCCACAACTCTACAGGATAAGAATCAGGTTCGATACACAACTCTACAGGAGAAGCTTCAGGTTAGATCCATAACTCTACAGGAGGAGAATCAGGTTAGATCCATAACTCTACAGGAGGAAAATCAGGTTAGACCCCAACTCTCCAGGAGGATAATCATGTTAGACCCATAACTCTACAGGAGGATAATCATGTTAGACCCATAACTCTACAGGAGGTATATCAGGTTAGACCCATAACTCTACAGAAGGTATATCAGGTTAGACCCATAACTCTAGAGGAGGAGAATCAGGTTAGACCCACAACTCTACAGGAGGAGAATCAGGTTAGACCCATAACTCTACAGGAGGAGAATCAGGTTAGACCCACAACTATACAGGAGGTATTTCAGGTTAGACCCATAACTCTACAGGAGGAGAATCAGGTTAGACCCATTACTCTCCAGGAGGATAATCATGTTAGACCCATAACTCTACAGGAGGATAATCATGTTAGACCCATAACTCTACAGGAGGTATATCAGGTTAGACCCATAACTCTACAGAAGGTATATCAGGTTAGACCCATAACTCTAGAGGAGGAGAATCAGGTTAAACCCACAACTCTACAGGAGGAGAATCAGGTTAGACCCATAACTCTACAGGAGGAGAATCAGGTTAGACCCACAACTATACAGGAGGTATTTCAGGTTAGACCCATAACTCTACAGGAGGAGAATCAGGTTAGATCCATAACTCTACAGGAGGAGAATCAGGTTAGACCCATAACTATACAGGAGGTAAATTAGGTTAGACCCATAGCTCTACAGGAGGAGATTCAGGTTAGACCCATAACTCTACAGTAGGAGAATCAGGCAAGACCCATAACTCTACAGGAGGAGAATCAGGTTGGACCCATAACTCTACAGGAGGAGAATCAGGTTAGACCCACAACTCTACAGGATAAGAATCAGGTTCGATACACAACTCTACAGGAGAAGCTTCAGGTTAGATCCATAACTCTACAGGAGGAGAATCAGGTTAGATCCATAACTCTACAGGAGGAAAATCAGGTTAGACCCCAACTCTCCAGGAGGAGAATCAGGTTAGACCCATAACTCTACAGGAGGAGAATCAGGTTAGACCCATAACTCTACAGGAGGAGAATCAGGTTAGACCCATTACTCTCCAGGAGGATAATCATGTTAGACCCATAACTCTACAGGAGGATAATCATGTTAGACCCATAACTCTACAGGAGGTATATCAGGTTAGACCCATAACTCTACAGAAGGTATATCAGGTTAGACCCATAACTCTAGAGGAGGAGAATCAGGTTAGACCCACAACTCTACAGGAGGAGAATCAGGTTAGACCCATAACTCTACAGGAGGAGAATCAGGTTAGACCCACAACTATACAGGAGGTATTTCAGGTTAGACCCATAACTCTACAGGAGGAGAATCAGGTTAGATCCATAACTCTACAGGAGGAGAATCAGGTTAGACCCATAACTATACAGGAGGTAAATTAGGTTAGACCCATAGCTCTACAGGAGGAGATTCAGGTTAGACCCATAACTCTACAGTAGGAGAATCAGGCAAGACCCATAACTCTACAGGAGGAGAATCAGGTTGGACCCATAACTCTACAGGAGGAGAATCAGGTTAGACCCACAACTCTACAGGATAAGAATCAGGTTCGATACACAACTCTACAGGAGAAGCTTCAGGTTAGATCCATAACTCTACAGGAGGAGAATCAGGTTAGATCCATAACTCTACAGGAGGAAAATCAGGTTAGACCCCAACTCTCCAGGAGGAGAATCAGGTTAGACCCATAACTCTACAGGAGGAGAATCAGGTTAGACCCATAACTCTACAGGAGGAGAATCAGGTTAGATCCACAACTCTACAGGAGGAGAATCAGGTTAAATCCATAACTCTACAGGATGAGTATCAGGTTAGACCCACAACTCTACAGGAGGAGAAGAATCAGGTTAGACCCTTAACTCTACAGGAGGAGTATCAGGTTAGACCCATAACTCTACAGGAGGAGATTAATCCACAACTCTACAGGAGGATATTCAGGTTAGATCCATAACTCTACAGGAGGAGAATCAGGTTAGATCCACAACTCTCCAGGAGGAGGGTGAGCCAAACCCTTTATAGTGCACTATCTTTCACCAGAGCCCTGTAGTACTATAGTGTACTTAATGGAATAGTGTGTCATCGCACCCTTGGTAGGTTGTGTGTCAGTGGGACGAGGATGGAGGCTGGTAACTGAGCCTCACAGAGCGATGATTAACACAGACCTCTGAAGGCCTGGTCTCTACAGCTGCATCCTACATGAACACCACGCTCTGCTCCATACGTACCTGACCACAACGTTAACTATCAATACTGGACTTCTGATTGAACCTCGACCGTTTGAATCTGTACACACACACACACGCACACACACACACACACCTCAACCTCTTAACTCCAGCTCAGCTGGTTCTCTGGGAGGAGATGAGAGGTGGAGGAGGTGGGAGGGGAGGAGGTGGGAGGGGAGGAGCTGAGAGGTGGAGGAGGTGGGAGGGGAGGAGCTGAGAGGTGTAGGAGGTGGGAGGGGAGGAGGTGGGAGGGGAGGAGCTGAGAGGTGGAGGAGGTGGGAGGGGAGGAGGTGGGAGGGGAGGAGCTGAGAGGTGGAGGAGGTGGGAGGGGAGGAGCTGAGAGGTGGAGGAGGTGGGAGGGGAGGAGCTGAGAGGTGGAGGAGGTGGGAGGGGAGGAGCTGAGAGGTGGAGGAGGTGGGAGGGGAGGAGGTGGGAGGGGAGGAGCTGAGAGGTGGAGGAGGTGGGAGGGGAGGAGCTGAGAGGTGGAGGAGGTGGGAGGGGAGGAGGTGGGAGGGGAGGAGCTGAGAGGTGGAGGAGGTGGGAGGGGAGGAGCTGAGAGGTGGAGGAGGTGGGAGGGGAGGAGCTGAGAGGTGGAGGAGGTGGGAGGGGAGGAGCTGAGAGGTGGAGGAGGTGGGAGGGGAGGAGCTGAGAGGTGGAAGAGGTGGGAGGGGAGGAGATGAAAGGTGGAGGAGGTGGGAGGGGAGGAGCTGAGAGGTGGAGGAGGTGGGAGGGGAGGAGATGAAAGGAGTGGGGAAAAGGTGTCCTACAGTGTTTGCAGTTTGTCACCTTTTCACTTGTAGCTGGAGTGAAAGTGTTTTAGGAGGAGGATTCAACCTCTGTTCCGCGGACCGCCACTGGTCCCTGGGATGGATCACTAGTTTTCCGGTCCCAGGGAGCGCTCCTTGGTCTGAGTCGGATGATTATAGGGTTAAAATACCCCTGGTCTTTCTACACAGTAATTCAAGGATAGTTGAAATCAGTGTTATATTTTTGGGGGTTAAATTGACTCTATTGGGAGTTATCTTAACCTTCGAGAGAGATACGTTCCCTGGAGTTGGCGTTGATACCTGGAGATGATTGGGACGGAGTACTTTTAACTCCGTTTAGAGTAACCAGATACGGGGAGTTAAATCTATGGAGTTATCCACAGATATGGGAGGGGCTTCATTGCCATATTTCCCAGTATGCTCTGGTACAGGTAGATTTAAAAAAAAAATGGTTTGTTACAATATCTGTGTTTTTCCATGTACATTTGTTTTTGATATTGTTTCTAAACTAATCCAATCTCTAAGTGGTTGGATTTATAGCAACTGTTAGTGAAGATAGTTGTTCCAGTTTACATTCTAGATAAGACTTTATATTCTGTATTTTACTCTAGAATGCTGTATTCTAGAATGTTGTAATATTTGGTTACAGGAGGAAAACACTCTTACTGTGTATACTGGAGGTATTCTAGACACTCTTACTGGGTATACTGGAGGTATTCTAGACACTCTTACTGTGTATACTAGAGGTATTGTAGACACTCTTACGGTGTATACTGGAGGTGTTCTAGACACTCTTACTGTGTATACTGGAGGTATTCTAGACACTCTTACTGTGTATACTGGAGGTATTCTAGACACTCTTACTGTGTATACTGGAGGTATTCTAGACACTCTTACTGTGTATACTGGAAGTATTCTAGACACTCTTACTGTGTATACTGGAGGTATTCTAGACACTCTTACTGTGTATACTGGAGGTATTCTAGACACTCTTACTGTGTATACTGGAGGTATTCTAGACACTCTTACTGTGTATACTGGAGGTATTCTAGACACTCTTACTGTGTATACTGGAGGTATTCTAGACACTCTTACTGTGTATACTGGAGGTATTCTAGACACTCTTACTGTGTATACTGGAGGTATTCTAGACACTCTTACTGTGTATACTGGAGGTATTCTAGACACTCTTACTGTGTATACTGGAGGTATTCTAGACACTCTTACTGTGTATACTGGAGGTATTCTAGACACTCTTACTGTGTATACTGGAGGTATTCTAGACACTCTTACGGTGTATACTGGAGGTATTCTAGACACTCTTACGGTGTATACTGGAGGTATTCTAGACACTCTTACTGTGTATACTGGAGGTATTCTAGACACTCTTACTGTGTATACTGGAGGTATTCTAGACACTCTTACTGTGTATACTGGAGGTATTCTAGACACTCTTACTGTGTATACTGGAGGTATTCTAGACACTCTTACTATGTATACTGGAGGTATTCTAGACACTCTTACTGTGTATACTGGAGGTATTGTAGACACTCTTACTGTGTATACTGGAGGTATTCTAGACACTCTTACTGTGTATACTGGAGGTATTCTAGAACACACATTCTGGAGTGCAGCCCAAACTCTTCAGATCAGATCTGTTTCAGATCTTAGTTTAAACAACAAGATCCTGCTGTGATTGTAACAGGCTGTCACATACACACATAAATACACACACTGCCTGTCTTCATCTCTGGGTCAATATAGTTTTGTGGTCAATCCTGTGTTCTTTGTCCTCAGTTCTTGTCTGTTCTGATCTGTTCTCCCTGCATGTAAAGCAAGTGTGTGTGTGTGTGTGTGTGTGTGTGTGTGTGTGTGTGTGTGTGTGTGTGTGTGTGTCACGTTCTGACCTTTATTTCCTTTGTTTTGTCTTTATTTAGTATGGTCAGGGCGTGAGTTGGGGTGGGCAGTCTATGTTTGTTTTTCTGTGATTTGGGTATTTCTATGTTTCGGCCTAGTATGGTTCTCAATCAGAGGCAGGTGTCATTAGTTGTCTCTGATTGAGAATCATACTTAGGTAGCCTGGGTTTCACTGTGTGTTTGTGGGTGTTTGTTTCCGTGTCTGTGTTTTTCACCACACGGTACTGTTTTGGGTTTCGTTCCACATTTATTGTTTTTGTATTTCAGTCGTGTTCATGTTGAGTATTTCTTATTAAAAGAACCATGGACACTTACCACGCCGCATATTGGTCCTCCGACCCTTCTCGCCTCTCCTCTTCGGAAGAAGAGGAGGAAATCCCTTACAGTGTGTGTGTGTGTGTGTGTGTGTGTGTGTCTCTGTGTGTGCACTTCTCTGAAGTCACTCAAACACCGTGTGAAGCAAGACAGTGACATTGTCTGTCTGTCTGTTGTCATGTCAATGGTCGATGGTCAAATATATCATCCACAGACCCAGAGAGAGATGAGGGAGGATTAAAGATATATATATATATATATATATATATATATAGAGAGAGAGAGAGATGGAGGAAGAGAGACACACATACAGAGAGAGAGAGAGAGAGAGAGATGGAGGAAGAGAGACAGAAAGGCACCAGGCATGAGAGATATTTCTGGGATGAAATAGCAAAAGGAAGACAGGGAGAGAGGGAGAGAGGAAGACAGGGAGACAGGGAGAGAGGGAGGCAGGGAGAGAGGGAGACAGGGAGAGAGGGAGACAGGGAGAGAGGAAGACAGGGAGAGAGGGAGACAGGGAGACAGGGAGAGAGGTTGACAAGGAGAGAGGAAGACAGGGAGAGAGGAAGACAGGGAGAGAGGGAGACAGGGAGAGAGGAAGACAGGGAGAGAGGAAGACAGGGAGAGAGGAAGACAGGGAGACAGGGAGAGAGGGAGAGAGGAAGACAGGTAGAGAGGGAGACAGGGAGAGAGGAAGACAGGGAGACAGGGAGAGAGGGAGAGAGGAAGACAGGGAGAGAGGAAGACAGGGAGACAGGGAGAGAGGAAGACAGGGAGACAGGGAGAGAGGGAGAGAGGTAGAGAGGGAGACAGGGAGAGAGGGAAGGGCAGTTGGCTGGTGGTTTGCGGTGGGTTGAATGGCTGAAATGTGACCCATGCCCGTTTCCCAATGTTTTGGCAGATTAGTGTCTTGTCTTAGCTTGCTAGCAATGTACGCAGTATGAAATGAACTCAACTGGGCTGGGCTGAACTGGGCTGGGCTGAACTGGGCTGGGCTGAGCTGGGCTGGGCTGGGCTGAACTGAGCTGAGCTGAACTGAGCTGAACTGAGCTGGGCTGAACTGAGCTGGGCTGAGCTGGGCTGAACTGAACTGAACTGAGCTGGGCTGAGGGTGAGATGTTCTACATGCATGATTCAGCATGACTCTCCCTCTCTCTCTCTCTCTCTCTCCCTCTCTCTCTCTCTGTGTGTGTGTCCATCTGTCTGACTCTTCCTCTCTCTCTCTCTCTCTCTCTCTCTCTCTCTCTCTCTCTCTCTCTCTCTCTCTGTGTGTGTGTCCATCTGTCTGACTCTCTATCCCTCCTCGTCTGTCTTGTTCCTTTCTCTCTCTCTCTCTCTCTGTGTCCATCTGTCTGACTCTCTATCTCTCTCTCTCTCTCGCTGTTCGCCTGTCTGTCTTTCTGACTAAGAGGCCATCTTGCTTTTTGGGGAAAACAACAACAGAAAGATGAACTCCATTTAACCGAACTTTACCTCATTTTGACCAGGTTGATGAGGAGAGGATATGAAAACAAAGAGAAAAGGAAGGACAGAGTCTAAGAAGATCAGAGAAGATCAGAGAAGAGGAAGAACAGAGTCATAGAAAATCAGAGAAGATAAGAGAAGAGGAAGGACAGAGTCATAGAAAATCAGAGAAGATAAGAGAAGAGGAAGGACAGAGTCATAGAAAATCAGAGAAGATCAGAGAAGAGGAAGGACAGAGTCATAGAGGATCAGAGAAGATCGGAGAAGAGGAAGGACAGAGTCATAGAAAATCAGAGAAGATCAGAGAAGAGGAAGGACAGAGTCATAGAAAATCAGAGAAGATCAGAGAAGAGGAAGGACAGAGTCATAGAAAATCAGAGAAGATCAGAGAAGAGGAAGGACAGAGTCATAGAAAATCAGAGAAGATCAGAGAAGAGGAAGGACAGAGTCATAGAAAATCAGAGAAGATCAGAGAAGAGGAAGGACAGAGTCATAGAGGATCAGAGAAGATAAGAGAAGAGGAAGGACAGAGTCATAGAGGATCAGAGAAGATCAGAGAAGAGGAAGGACAGAGTCATAGAGGATCAGAGAAGATCAGAGAAGAGGAAGGACAGAGTCATAGAGGATCAGAGAAGATAAGAGAAGAGGAAGGACAGAGTCATAGAGGATCAGAGAAGAGCTTAAAGGAAAAACGAATGTTGTCTAATACTGATCTGATCTTCTTTCTCTCCTCCACCTCATCCTCTCTCTCTCTCTCTTCTCTCTCCCCCAGGCAGGGATCCCTCTCTCTCTCTCTCTCTTCTCTCTCCCCCAGACAGGGTTCTCTCTCTCTCTCTCTCTCTCTCTCTCTCTCTCTCTTCTCTCTCCCCCAGGCAGGGATCCCTCTCTCTCTCTCTCTCTTCTCTCTCCCCCAGACAGGGTTCTCTCTCTCTCTCTCTCTCTCTCTCTTCTCTCTCGCACAGGCAGGGCTCTCTCTCTCTCTCAATTTCTCTCAATTCAATTCAAGGGGTTTATTGTTATGGGAAACATATGTTAACATTGCCAAAGCAAGTGAAATAAATAATAAACAAAAGTGAAATGAACAATAAAACATGAACAGAAAACATTACACTCCAAAATAATAAAGACATTTCAAATGTCATATGATGTGCAAATAGTTAAAGTACAAAATAAATAAACATAAATATGGGTTGTATTTACAATGGTGTGTGTTCTTCACTGGTTGCCCTTTTCTCGTGGCAACAGGTCACAAATCTTGCTGCTGTGATGCACACTGTGGTATTTCACCCAGTAGATATGGGAGTTTTTCAAATTTGGATTTGTTTTCGAATTCTTTGTGGATCTGTGCAATCTGAGGGAAATATGTCTCTCTAATATGGTCATACATTGGGCAGGAGGTTAGGAAGAGCAGCTCAGTTTCCACCTCATTTTGTGGGCAGTGAGCACATAGCCTGTCTTCTCTTGAGAGCCATGTCTGCCTACGGCGGCCTTTCTCAATAGCAAGGCTATGCTCACTGAGTCTGTACATAGTCAAAGCTTTCCTTAATTTTGGGTCAGTCACAGTGGTCAGGTGCCACTGTGTACTCTCTGTTTAGGGCCAAATAGCATTCTAGTTTGCTCTGTTTTTTTGTTAATTCTTTCCAATGTGTTAAGTAATTATCTTTTTGTTTTCTCATGATTTGGTTGGGTCTAATTGTGCTGCTGTCCTGGGGCTCTGTAGGGTGTGTTTGTGTTTCTGAACAGAGCCCCAGGACCAGCTTGCTTGGGGGACTCTTCTCCAGGTTCATCTCTCTGTAGGTGATGGCTTTGCTATGGAAGGTTTGGGAATCACTTCCTTTTAGGTGGTTGTAGAATTTAACGGCTCTTTTCTGGATTTTGATAATTAGTGGGTATCGGCCTAATTCTGCTCTGCATGCATTATTTGGTGTTCTACGTTGTACACGGAGGATATTTTTGCAGAATTCTGCGTGTAGAGTCTCAATTTGGTGTTTGTCCCATTTTGTGAAGTCTTGGTTGGTGAGCGGACCCCAGACCTCACAACCATAAAGGGCAATGGGTTCTATGACTGATTCAAGTATTTTTAGCCAAATCCTAATTGGTATGTTGAAATTTATGTTTCTTTTGATGGCATAGAATGCCCTTCTTGCCTTGTCTCTCAGATCGTTCACAGCTTTGTGGAAGTTACCTGTGGCGCTGATGTTTAGGCCAAGGTATGTATAGTTTTTTGTGTGCTCTAGGGCAACAGTGTCTAGATGGAATTTGTATTTGTGGTCCTGGTGACTGGACCTTTTTTGGAACACCATTATTTTGGTCTTACTGAGATTTACTGTCAGGGCCCAGGTCTGACAGAATCTGTGCATAAGATCTAGGTGCTGCTGTAGGCCCTCCTTGGTTGGTGACATAAGCACCAGATCATCGGCAAACAGCAGACATTTGACTTCGGATTCTAGCAGGGGGAGGCCGGGTGCTGCAGACTTTTCTAGTGCCCGCGCCAATTCGTTGATATATATGTTGAAGAGGGTGGGGCTTAAGCTGCATCCCTGTCTAACCCCACGACCCTGTGTGAAGAAATGTGTGTGTTTTTTGCCAATTTTAACCGCACACTTGTTGTTTGTGTACATGGATTTTATAATGTTTTATGTTTTACCCCCAACACCACTTTCCATCAGTTTGTATAGCAGTAATTGGAGAATCCAGTGGGTTCTGGTAGTCTTTAATAGTTGATTCTAAGATCTGTATTTGATCATGTATATGTTTTTGCTCTTTATTCTTTGTTATAGAGCCAAAAAGATTGGAGAAGTGGTTTACCCATACATCTCCATTTTGGATAGATAATTCTTCGTGTTGTTGTTTGTTTAGTGTTTTCCAATTTTCCCAGAAGTGGTTAGAGTCTATGGATTCTTCAATTGCATTGAGCTGATTTCTGACATGCTGTTCCTTCTTTTTCCGTAGTGTATTTCTGTATTGTTTTAGTGATTCACCATAGTGAAGGCGTAGACTCAGGTTTTCCGGGTCTCTATGTTTTTGGTTGGTCTCTCTCTCTCTCTCTCTCTCTCTCTCTCTCTCTCTGTCTCTT
>NC_048579.1:65364578-65404578 GCF_013265735.2 Oncorhynchus mykiss
ATGGCTACACAATCTTTAAAATGGACCGAAACATCAACTCTGGTAAGAGAAAAGGTTGTGGAATTCGGCCCATGGTATAACTAAGCACCAGGTCTGTACTAAAGACGTTTACCTCTGAACCTACAGCCATACTAGCTGTCACGGGAAATAAATCAGCTCCAACTATTTATTGTTTACATCGCCCCCCCCTCCGCTGACACCAAAACAGCTGCCGTCTTGATTTATGACCTTGTATCCCAGGCTGAGACAGAGTCACCTGAAGCAGGAAGACTGATCCTGGGAGACTTTAACACGTGCAATCTATCTGAACATTTAGCATCATATCAGCAATATGTTACATGTCCTCCTGAAATGAAGCCTGTCTGGACATCTGTTAAGGAAACATCCCAGGTGAAGCCTGTCTGGTCCTCTGTTAAAAACATCCCAGGTGAAGCCTGTCTGGTCCTCTGTTAAGGAAACATCCCAGGTGAAGCCTGTCTGGTCCTCTGTTAAAAACATCTCAGGTGAAGCCTGTCTGGTCCTCTGTTAAAAACATCTCAGGTGAAGCCTGTCTGGTCCTCTGTTATAAAAACATCTCAGGTGAAGCCTGTCTGGTCCTCTGTTAAAAACATCCCAGGTGAAGCCTGTCTGGTCCTCTGTTAAAAACATCCCAGGTGAAGCCTGTCTGGTCCTATGTTAAGGAAACATCCCAGGTGAAGCCTGTCTGGTCCTCTGTTAAAAACATCTCAGGTGAAGCCTGTCTGGTACTCTGTTATAAAAACATCTCAGGTGAAGCCTGTCTGGTCCTCTGTTATAAAAACATCTCAGGTGAAGCCTGTCTGGTCCTCTGTTATAAAAACATCTCAGGTGAAGCCTGTCTGGTCCTCTGTTATAAAAAAATCTCAGGTGAAGCCTGTCTGGTCCTCTGTTAAAAACATCTCAGGTGAAGCCTGTCTGGTCCTCTGTTAAAAACATCTCAGGTGAAGCCTGTCTGGTCCTCTGTTAAAAACATCTCAGGTGAAGCCTGTCTGGTCCTCTGTTATAAAAACATCTCAGGTGAAGCCTGTCTGGTCCTCTGTTATAAAAACATCTCAGGTGAAGCCTGTCTGGTCCTCTGTTAAAAACATCCCAGGTGAAGCCTGTCTGGTCCTCTGTTAAAAACATCTCAGGTGAAGCCTGTCTGGTCCTCTGTTAAAAACATCTCAGGTGAAGCCTGTCTGGTCCTCTGTTAAGGTAACATCCCAGGTGAAGCCTGTCTGGTCCTCTGTTAAGGTAACATCTCAGGTGAAGCCTGTCTGGTCCTCTGTTAAAAACATCCCAGGTGAAGCCTGTCTGGTCCTCTGTTAAAAACATCCCAGGTGAAGCCTGTCTGGTCCTCTGTTATGGTAACATCCCAGGTGAAGCCTGTCTGGACCTCTGTTATGGTAACATCTCAGGTGAAGCCTGTCTGGTCCTCTGTTATGGTAACATCCCAGGTGAAGCCTGTCTGGTCCTCTGTTAAGGAAACATCCCAGGTGAAGCCTGTCTGGTCCTCTGTTATGGTAACATCCCAGGTGAAGCCTGTCTGGTCCCCTGTTAAAAACATCCCAGGTGAAGCCTGTCTGGTCCTCTGTTAAAAACATCTCAGGTGAAGCCTGTCTGGTCCTCTGTTATAAAAACATCCCAGGTGAAGCCTGTCTGGTCCTCTGTTAAAAACATCTCAGGTGAAGCCTGTCTGGTCCTCTGTTAAAAACATCCCAGGTGAAGCCTGTCTGGTCCTCTGTTAAAAACATCTCAGGTGAAGCCTGTCTGGTCCTCTGTTAAAAACATCTCAGGTGAAGCCTGTCTGGTCCTCTGTTAAGGTAACATCCCAGGTGAAGCCTGTCTGGTCCTCTGTTAAGGTAACATCTCAGGTGAAGCCTGTCTGGTCCTCTGTTAAAAACATCCCAGGTGAAGCCTGTCTGGTCCTCTGTTAAAAACATCCCAGGTGAAGCCTGTCTGGTCCTCTGTTATGGTAACATCCCAGGTGAAGCCTGTCTGGACCTCTGTTATGGTAACATCTCAGGTGAAGCCTGTCTGGTCCTCTGTTATGGTAACATCCCAGGTGAAGCCTGTCTGGTCCTCTGTTAAGGAAACATCCCAGGTGAAGCCTGTCTGGTCCTCTGTTATGGTAACATCCCAGGTGAAGCCTGTCTGGTCCCCTGTTAAAAACATCCCAGGTGAAGCCTGTCTGGTCCTCTGTTAAAAACATCTCAGGTGAAGCCTGTCTGGTCCTCTGTTATAAAAACATCCCAGGTGAAGCCTGTCTGGTCCTCTGTTAAGGAAACATCCCAGGTGAAGCCTGTCTGGTCCTCTTTTAAAAACATCTCAGGTGAAGCCTGTCTGGTCCTCTGTTAAAAACATCCCAGGTGAAGCCTGTCTGGTCCTCTGTTAAAAACATCTCAGGTGAAGCCTGTCTGGTCCTCTGTTAAAAACATCTCAGGTGAAGCCTGTCTGGTCCTCTGTTAAGGTAACATCCCAGGTGAAGCCTGTCTGGTCCTCTGTTAAGGTAACATCTCAGGTGAAGCCTGTCTGGTCCTCTGTTAAAAACATCCCAGGTGAAGCCTGTCTGGTCCTCTGTTAAAAACATCCCAGGTGAAGCCTGTCTGGTCCTCTGTTATGGTAACATCCCAGGTGAAGCCTGTCTGGACCTCTGTTATGGTAACATCTCAGGTGAAGCCTGTCTGGTCCTCTGTTATGGTAACATCCCAGGTGAAGCCTGTCTGGTCCTCTGTTAAGGAAACATCCCAGGTGAAGCCTGTCTGGTCCTCTGTTATGGTAACATCCCAGGTGAAGCCTGTCTGGTCCTCTGTTAAAAACATCCCAGGTGAATCCTGTCTGGACCTCTGTTAAAAACATCCCAGGTGAAGCCTGTCTGGTCCTCTGTTAAAAACATCTCAGGTGAAGCCTGTCTGGTCCTCTGTTAAAAACATCCCAGGTGAAGCCTGTCTGGTCCTCTGTAATGGAAACATCCCAGGTGAAGCCTGTCTGGACCTCTGTTAAAAACATCCCAGGTGAAGCCTGTCTGGTCCTCTGCTATGGAAACATCTCAGGTGAAGCCTGTCTGGACCTCTGTTAAAAACATCCCAGGTGAAGCCTGTCTGGACCTCTGTTAAAAACATCCCAGGAGAAGCCTGTCTGGTCCTCTGTTAAAAACATCCCAGGTGAAGCCTGTCTGGTCCTCTGTTAAAAACATCCCAGGTGAAGCCTGTCTGGTCCTCTGTTATGGTAACATCCCAGGTGAAGCCTGTCTGGTCCTCTGTTATGGTAACATCCCAGGTGAAGCCTGTCTGGTCCTCTGTTAAAAACATCTCAGGTGAAGCCTGTCTGGTCCTCTGTTAAAAACATCCCAGGTGAAGCCTGTCTGGTCCTCTGTTAAAAACATCCCAGGTGAAGCCTGTCTGGTCCTCTGTTAAAAACATCCCAGGTGAAGCCTGTCTGGTCCTCTGTTAAGGAAACATCCCAGGTGAAGCCTGTCTGGTCCTCTGTTAAGGAAACATCTCAGGTGAAGCCTGTCTGGAAGAAAGTCAACATCTTGTCCAATAATAAACTGTGGGTTTATGGGTAAATCGTGATTTAAAACAGCTCCTCATCCAACAGAAAAGAGTGTTAAAATCAGGTTGCTGTAAAGAGGAAAGCAAACTTTAAATGAGTTCACCTTTATTTAACCAGGTGGGCCAGTTGAGAACAAGTTCTCATTTACTCATTTGAGACCTGGCCAAGATAAAGCAAAGCAGTGTGACAAAAACAACACAGAGTTACACATAAACAAACGTACAGTCAATAACACAATAGGAAAAAATCTATATACATTGTATTCAGAGGCAACTCAAAAACAAGATGGAGGAGTGCAAGTCAGCATACAAAGACACATTAGACAACCTTTTCAAGAACAAGACACATTAGACAACCTTTTCAAGGACAGTAGGACAGTCTGGCAAGGTTCACAAACCATCACAGACCACAAACCATCACAAGCTGCAAACCATCACAGGCTACAAACCATCACAGGCTACAAACCATCACAGGCTACAAACCATCACAGGCCACAAACCATCACAGGCTACAAACCATCACAGGCTACAAACCATCACAGGCTGCAAACCATCACAGGCTACAAACCATCACAGGCTACAAACCATCACAGGCTATAAACCATCACAGGCTACAAACAATCACAGGCTACAAACCATCACAGGCCGCAAACCATCACAGGCCGCAAACCATCACAGGCCGCAAACCATCACAGGCCGCAAACCATCACAGGCCGCAAACCATCACAGGCCGCAAACCATCACAGGCCACAAACCATCACAGGCAGCAAACCATCACAGGCCACAAACCATCACAGGCCGCAAACCATCACAGGCCACAAACCATCACAGGCTACAAACCATCACAGGCTACAAACCATCACAGGCCGCAAACCATCACAGGCCGCAAACCATCACAGGCCACAAACCATCACAGGCTACAAACCATCACAGGCTACAAACCATCACAAGCTACAAACCATCACAGGCTACAAACCATCACAGGCTGCAAACCATCACAGGCTACAAACCATCACAGGCTACAAACCATCACAGGTTACAAACCATCACAAGATATAAACCATCACAGGCTACAAACCATCACAGTCTGCAAACCATCACAGGCTACAAACCATCACAGGCTACAAACCATCACAAGATATAAACCATCACAGGCTACATACCATCACAGGCTGCAAACCATCACAGGCTACAAACCATCACAGGCTACAAACCATCACAGGAAACAAACCATCACAGGCTACAAACCATCACAGGCTGCAAACCATCACAGGCTACAAACCATCACAGGTTACAAACCATCACAAGCTACAAACCATCACAAGATATAAACCATCACAGGCTACAAACCATCACAAGATATAAACCATCACAGGCTACAAACCATCACAGGCTACAAACCATCACAGGCTACAAACCATCACATGCTACAAACCATCACAAGATATAAACCATCACAGGCTGCAAACCATCACAGGCTACAAACCATCACAGGCTGCAAACCATCACAGGCTACAAACCATCACAGGCTACAAACCATCACAGGCTACAAACCATCACAGGAAACAAACCATCACAGGCTACAAACCATCACGGGCTACAAACCATCACAGGCCACAAACCATCACGGGCTACAAACCATCACAGGCTACAAACCATCACAGGCTACAAACCAAAGAGACATTGCATGACCGTCAAATGACCTTTGCTTTTGCAAATGGTTTGAACAGTTTCTATTGTCGGTTTGACGTGTGTGATTTCACATCACAGCAGAAAGTGGCCTTGGACAGTATAGACAGCATGCCAGCTGTTGATATACAGATCTCTGTGAATGACGTCAAGCAATTCTTTTAACGTGTCAACCCAGGTCCATCATATGGTCCAGACGGCGTCAGCAGCGAGGCACTTCAGGCATGTGCAGACCAGCTGGCATCACCGTACCAGAAGCTGTTCCAGCTGTCACTGAACACTGGGATAATTCCAGACTTATACAAGAAGTTGCTGCTTGTCCCAGTACCTAAAGGGCCAATAGAAAATAAGAATGTAGACCAGGGGGCGGGAAACTCCAGTCTGATTGGTGTCACCCCCCCCTGAACCCGAGCAAACACAGCTGATTAATCACATTGTGTTCTAAACTGAAGATCATGAATAGGTGATTATTGGAGTCAGCTGTGTTAGCTGGGTGCTGGGGCAAAACTGTGACAACAATCAGGCCCCTGAGGACTGGAATTACCCCCCCCCCCCCCCTTATGTAGCCCTGACATCTGTAGCCCTGACATCTGTAGTCCTGACATCTGTAGTCCTGACATCTGTAGTCCTGACATCTGTAGCCCTGACATCTGTAGTCCTGACATCTGTAGTCCTGACATCTGTAGCCCTGACATCTGTAGTCCTGACATCTGTAGTCCTGACATCTGTAGCCCTGACATCTGTAGTCCTGACATCTGTAGTCCTGACATCTGTAGTCCACCCTGAAGTGTGGTATGTTTCCCTGTAGCCCTGACATCTGTAGTCCTGACATCTGTAGTCCTGACATCTGTAGTCCACCCTGAAGTGTGGTATGTTTCCCTGTAGCCCTGACATCTGTAGTCCTGACATCTGTAGTCCTGACATCTGTAGCCCTGACATCTGTAGCCCTGACATCTGTAGTCCTGACATCTGTAGCCCTGACATCTGTAGTCCTGACATCTGTAGCCCTGACATCTGTAGCCCTGACATCTGTAGCCCTGACATCTGTAGCCCTGACATCTGTAGTCCTGACATCTGTAGTCCTGACATCTGTAGTCCTGACATCTGTAGCCCTGACATCTGTAGCCCTGACATCTGTAGTCCTGACATCTGTAGTCCACCCGCTGTCTCCTTAGTTTTCCTCCCCACATTCTCTCTCTCTCTCTCTCTCTCTCTGTCTCTCTCTCTGTCTCTCTCTGTCTCTCTCTCTGTTCTCTCTCTGTCTCTCTCTGTCTCTCTCTCTGTCTCTCTCTATCTCTCTCTCTGTCTCTCTCTGTCTCTCTCTCTGTCTCTCTCTCTGTCTCTCTCTCTGTCTCTCTCTGTCTCTCTCTCTCTCTCTCTCTGTCTCTCTCTGTCTCTCTCTGTCTCTCTCTCTGTCTCTCTCTCTGTCTCTCTCTGTCTCTCTCTCTCTCTCTCTGTCTCTCTCTCTGTCTCTCTCTGTCTCTCTCTCTCTCTCTCTCTCTGTCTCTCTCTGTCTCTCTCTGTCTCTCTCTCTCTCTCTCTCTCTGTCTCTCTCTGTCTCTCTCTCTCTCTAATCAGATATGGATTGACTTCTACATGTATTTGGTTGGTTTACTGTGTTGGTGTAACTGGCATATTGGTGTTTTACATGTGAATAGAGGTGTATCTGTTCTCAGGGGTTGTAGTTGGTCTGTGAGCTGAGCATGTATATGGTTGTTGTGTTGGTCTTTTCTTTCTAGAAGGTTCTTACTGTAAAGAGGTATCAGTATTCCAATGCTTTTCCATTCAGTACCTTTACAGGTGTTTGCATAATGCCTTTTCATACGACCTCACTAACTTCTGTCCCAAGGTGCAGTATACACTGTGTCGTCACACCTTACTGGTTAACACAGGCCAGAAAACATCCCTTTCTCATGAAATATACAAGGCCTTGCTCTCTATCCTATTTCATTTCATGCAAATGGATGAAAATGTAAACAACATGTGATCCTGTTTTTGTCCAGGGTTGTTGTTGAACTGGTGTGACCTGGGGGTTAAAACCAGTTCGCCTTTTAATCTAGAACATGCCAGAGAGTGTTCGTTGACTTTATACTTCAAAAGGCGTTGAATTATGCATAACCTCGTGTTGAGTCCAACCCATTAAGAAAGAACCTATTATGCGTCTGAAATGGCTCCCTATATAGTGCACTACGTTTGACCAGAGCCCTATTCCCTATATAGTGCACTACGTTTGACCAGAGCCCTATTCCCTATATAGTGCACTACGTTTGACCAGAGCCCTATTCCCTATATAGTGCACTACGTTTGACCAGAGCCCTATTCCCTATATAGTGCACTACGTTTGACCAGAGCCCTATTCCCTATATAGTGCACTACGTTTCACCAGAGCCCTATGGACCCCAGTGCATTATATAGAGAATAGAGTTCCATCTGGGACTCATCATAGCCCATTAAAATAGAAGACCTATTCATTAGTCTAGCTAGTATGCCATACGTTAGCTGTTTGCCAGGCAGGCTTACTCAGGGTAAAAAGTTGCTCTTTGCCACAGATCTAGGATCAGGTTATAATCCTCCAATCCAAATATTGATTATTTGACAAGGGGAAATGCTTATCTGACTGTAGATCAGTGACTATCTGACGGTTTGTTTGACGTTAGCGTCTCATTCTCGTGGAGTTTTTACTTGCGTCTGGTGATGGAACAGTGGCCCCTACTGGTAGGAGGTTGAACAGACCGTGTCGCCCAACGGGTCAGAAGCAGCAGGTGGACCATCGAACACCGGCCACCATTGTCTGTTCATTTCCTGTCTATTTTACATGTTTAATTGGACCATAGAACACCGGCCACCATTGTCTGTTCATTTCCTGTCTATTTTACATGTTTAATTGGACCATCGAACATCGGCCACCATTGTCTGTTCATTTCCTGTCTGTTTTACATGTTTAATTGGACCATAGAACATCGGCCACCATTGTCTGTTCATTTCCTGTCTGTTTTACATGTTTAATTGGACCATAGAACATCGGCCACCATTGTCTGTTCATTTCCTGTCTATTTTACATGTTTCATTGGACCATCGAACATCGGCCACCATTGTCTGTTCATTTCCTGTCTGTTTTACATGTTGAATTGGACCATAGAACATCGGCCACCATTGTCTGTTCATTTCCTGTCTGTTTTACATGTTGAATTGGACCATAGAACACCGGCCACCATTGTCTGTTCATTTCCTGTCTGTTTTACATGTTTAATTGGACCATAGAACACCGGCCACCATTGTCTGTTCATTTCCTGTCTGTTTTACATGTTTAATTGGACCATAAAACATCAACCACCATTTTCTGTTAATTTCCCGTCTGTTCTACTTGTTGAATGGCCACCGTTGTCTGTTAATTTCCCGTCTGTTCTACTTGTTGAATGGCCACCGTTGTCTGTTAATTTCCCGTCTGTTCTACTTGTTGAATGGCCACCGTTGTCTGTTAATTTCCCGTCTGTTCTACTTGTTGAATGGCCACCGTTGTCTGTTAATTTCCCGTCTGTTCTACTTGTTGAATGGCCACCGTTGTCTGTTAATTTCCCGTCTGTTCTACTTGTTGAATGGCCACCGTTGTCTGTTAATTTCCCGTCTGTTCTACTTGTTGAATGGCCACCGTTGTCTGGTAATTTCCCGTCTGTTCTACTTGTTGAATGGCCACCGTTGTCTGTTAATTTCCCGTCTGTTCTACTTGTTGAATCGCCACCGTTGTCTGTTAATTTCCCGTCTGTTCTACTTGTTGAATGGCCACCGTTGTCTGTTAATTTCCCGTCTGTTCTACTTGTTGAATGGCCACCGTTGTCTGTTAATTTCCCGTCTGTTCTACTTGTTGAATGGCCACCGTTGTCTGTTAATTTCCCGTCTGTTCTACTTGTTGAATGGCCACCGTTGTCTGTTAATTTCCCGTCTGTTCTACTTGTTGAATGGCCACCGTTGTCTGTTAATTTCCCGTCTGTTCTACTTGTTGAATGGCCACCGTTGTCTGTTAATTTCCCGTCTGTTCTACTTGTTGAATGGCCACCGTTGTCTGTTAATTTCCCGTCTGTTCTACTTGTTGAATGGCCACCGTTGTCTGTTAATTTCCCGTCTGTTCTACTTGTTGAATGGCCACCGTTGTCTGTTAATTTCCCGTCTGTTCTACTTGTTGAATGGCCACCGTTGTCTGTTAATTTCCCGTCTGTTCTACTTGTTGAAGGCCACCGTTGTCTGTTAATTTCCCGTCTGTTCTACTTGTTGAATGGCCACCGTTGTCTGTTAATTTCCCGTCTGTTCTACTTGTTGAATCGCCACCGTTGTCTGTTAATTTCCCGTCTGTTCTACTTGTTGAATGGCCACCGTTGTCTGTTAATTTCCCGTCTGTTCTACTTGTTGAATGGCCACCGTTGTCTGTTAATTTCCCGTCTGTTCTACTTGTTGAATGGCCACCGTTGTCTGTTAATTTCCCGTCTGTTCTACTTGTTGAATGGCCACCGTTGTCTGTTAATTTCCCGTCTGTTCTACTTGTTGAATGGCCACCGTTGTCTGTTAATTTCCCGTCTGTTCTACTTGTTGAATGGCCACCGTTGTCTGTTAATTTCCCGTCTGTTCTACTTGTTGAATGACCACCGTTGTCTGTTAATTTCCCGTCTGTTCTACTTGTTGAATGGCCACCGTTGTCTGTTAATTTCCCGTCTGTTCTACTTGTTGAATGGCCACCGTTGTCTGTTAATTTCCCGTCTGTTCTACTTGTTGAACGGCCACCGTTCATCTTCACGCGGCAGGTGATTGACCTTTAGGGTATAAGGCTACATTAAACCTTGTGCCAGACAGACTAGCCTGTAGGGCTTAATAAACAGTCACTCTGTTTCATTGTTGTTGTCCCCCCACCCCCCCCCCTCCCCCCTCCCCTGCTGATTCAATACTGTAGCTTACTGTCTAATAAATTGGCTCGGCGCTGCCTTCCTTAACTGCGGTGTTGCATGTATATCGCTGCCTGGGGAGAGACCATTAAAAATGTAAATGAATTCATATGACATGAAATAAAAAACCTTGCTGGTGACATTGAGACCTCTTAAGTGCCATAAAGTTAAACACTGGAATGGGCGTGTCTCAAATGGGCCCTATTCCGTTTCTAGGGCCCTGCTTCTGACCGGGGACCATTTGAGCTCATTAAGTGGGGACGTACCTATATGGGAACAGTGAGGAATTTGTATGTGTGTGTGTGTGTGTGTGTGTGTGTGTGTGTGTGTGTGTGTGTGTGTGTGTGTGTGTGTGTGTGTGTGTGTGTGTGTGTGTGTGTGTGTGTGTGTGTGTGTGTGTGTGTGTGTCCATGGCTGTCTGTCAGTGTCTGTATAAGCACTCTGAATAGAATGATCTTTTTGCAGGTGATAGTCAGTTTGGCTCAACTAAGTGAAAAACTTGGATCTATTATGAAATAGATTATTAGGTATTATTCTCTATACATCTATAGTACACTACTACAGTAGTGCACTATTTAGGGAATAGGGTGTCATTTTGGATGCAGTTTTAATCTACCACAGAGAGCCATGCAGTTTTAAACCACCACAGAGAGCCATGCAGTTTTAATCTACCACAGAGAGCCATTCAGTTTTAATCTACCACAGAGAGCCATTCAGTTTTAAACCACCACAGAGAGCCATGCAGTTTTAATCTACCACAGAGAGACATGCAGTTTTAATCTACCACAGAGAGACATGCAGTTTTAAACCACCACAGAGAGCCATGCAGTTTTAAACCACCACAGAGAGCCATGCAGTTTTAATCTACCACAGACAGCCATTCAGTTTTAATCTACCACAGAGAGCCATTCAGTTTTAAACCACCACAGAGAGCCATGCAGTTTTAATCTACCACAGAGAGACATGCAGTTTTAAACCACCACAGAGAGCCATGCAGTTTTAATCTACCACAGACAGCCATTCAGTTTTAATCTACCACAGAGAGCCATTCAGTTTTAAACCACCACAGAGAGCCATGCAGTTTTAATCTACCACAGAGAGCCATTCAGTTTTAAACCACCACAGAGAGCCATGCAGTTTTAATCTACCACAGAGAGACATGCAGTTTTAATCTACCACAGAGAGACATGCAGTTTTAATCTACCACAGAGAGACATGCAGTTTTAAACTACCACAGAGAGACATGCAGTTTTAATCTACCACAGAGAGACATGCAGTTTTAATCTACCACAGAGAGACATGCAGTTTTAAACCACCACAGAGAGACATGCAGTTTTAATCCACCACAGAGAGCCTTGCAGTTTTAAACCACCACAGAGAGCCATGCAGTTTTAAACCACCACAGAGAGCCATTCAGTTTTAAACCACCACAGAGAGCCATGCAGTTTTAATCCACCACAGAGAGCCATGCAGTTTTAATCTACCACAGAGAGACATGCAGTGTTAATCTACCACAGAGAGCCATGCAGTTTTAATCTACCACAGAGAGCCATGCAGTGTTAAACCACCACAGAGACATGCAGTTTTAAACCACCACAGAGAGCCATGCAGTTTTAAACCACCACAGAGAGACATGCAGTTTTAAGCCACCACAGAGAGACATGCAGTTTTAAGGCACCACAGAGAGACATGCAGTTTTAATCCACCACAGAGAGACATGCAGTTTTAATCCACCACAGAGAGCCATGCAGTTTTAATCAACCACAGAGAGACATGCAGTTTTAAACCACCACAGAGAGCCATGCAGTTTTAATCCACCACAGAGAGACCTGCAGTTTTAAACCACCACAGAGAGACATGCAGTTTTAATCCACCAAAGAGAGACATGCAGTTTTAAGCCACCACAGAGAGCCATGCAGTTTTAAACCACCACAGAGAGACATGCAGTTTTAAGCCACCACAGAGAGACATGCAGTTTTAAACCACCACAGAGAGACATGCAGTTTTAATCTACCACAGAGAGCCATGCAGTTTTAAACCACCACAGAGAGACATGCAGTTTTAATCTACCACAGAGAGACATGCAGTGTTAATCCACCAAAGAGAGCCATGCAGTTTTAATCCACCACAGAGAGCCATGCAGTTTTAATCCACCACAGAGAGCCATGCAGTTTTAATCTACCACAGAGAGACATGCAGTTTTAAACCACCACAGAGAGACATGCAGTTTTAATCCACCACAGAGAGCCTTGCAGTTTTAAACCACCACAGAGAGCCATGCAGGTTTAAACCACCACAGAGAGCCATTCAGTTTTAAACCACCACAGAGAGCCATGCAGTTTTAATCCACCACAGAGAGCCATGCAGTTTTAATCTACCACAGAGAGACATGCAGTTTTAATCTACCACAGAGAGCCATGCAGTTTTAATCTACCACAGAGAGCCATGCAGTGTTAAACCACCACAGAGACATGCAGTTTTAAACCACCACAGAGAGCCATGCAGTTTTAAACCACCACAGAGAGACATGCAGTTTTAAGCCACCACAGAGAGACATGCAGTTTTAAACCACCACAGAGAGACATGCAGTTTTAATCTACCACAGAGAGACATGCAGTGTTAATCCACCACAGAGAGCCATGCAGTTTTAATCCACCACAGAGAGCCATGCAGTTTTAATCCACCACAGAGAGCCATGCAGTTTTAATCTACCACAGAGAGACATGCAGTTTTAAACCACCACAGAGAGACATGCAGTTTTAATCCACCACAGAGAGCCTTGCAGTTTTAAACCACCACAGAGAGCCATGCAGTTTTAAACCACCACAGAGAGCCATTCAGTTTTAAACCACCACAGAGAGCCATGCAGTTTTAATCCACCACAGAGAGCCATGCAGTTTTAATCTACCACAGAGAGACATGCAGTTTTAATCTACCACAGAGAGCCATGCAGTTTTAATCTACCACAGAGAGCCATGCAGTGTTAAACCACCACAGAGACATGCAGTTTTAAACCACCACAGAGAGCCATGCAGTTTTAAACCACCACAGAGAGACATGCAGTTTTAAGCCACCACAGAGAGACATGCAGTTTTTAGGCACCACAGAGAGACATGCAGTTTTAATCCACCACAGAGAGCCATGCAGTTTTAAACCACCACAGAGAGACATGCAGTTTTAAGCCACCACAGAGAGACATGCAGTTTTAATCTACCACAGAGAGCCATGCAGTTTTAAACCACCACAGAGAGACATGCAGTTTTAATCTACCACAGAGAGACATGCAGTGTTAATCCATCACAGAGAGCCATGCAGTTTTAATCCACCACAGAGAGCCATGCAGTTTTAATCCACCACAGAGAGCCATGCAGTTTTAATCTACCACAGAGAGACATGCAGTTTTAAACCACCACAGAGAGACATGCAGTTTTAATCCACCACAGAGAGCCTTGCAGTTTTAAACCACCACAGAGAGCCATGCAGTTTTAAACCACCACAGAGAGCCATTCAGTTTTAATCCACCACAGAGAGCCATGCAGTTTTAATCCACCACAGAGAGCCATGCAGTTTTAATCTACCACAGAGAGACATGCAGTTTTAATCTACCACAGAGAGCCATGCAGTTTTAATCTACCACAGAGAGCCATGCAGTGTTAAACCACCACAGAGACATGCAGTTTTAAACCACCACAGAGAGCCATGCAGTTTTAAACCACCACAGAGAGACATGCAGTTTTAAGCCACCACAGAGAGACATGCAGTTTTAAACCACCACAGAGAGACATGCAGTTTTAATCTACCAAAGAGAGACATGCAGTGTTAATCCACCACAGAGAGCCATGCAGTTTTAATCCACCACAGAGAGCCATGCAGTTTTAATCCACCACAGAGAGCCATGCAGTTTTAATCTACCACAGAGAGACATGCAGTTTTAAACCACCACAGAGAGACATGCAGTTTTAATCCACCACAGAGAGCCTTGCAGTTTTAAACCACCACAGAGAGCCATGCAGTTTTAAACCACCACAGAGAGCCATTCAGTTTTAAACCACCACAGAGAGCCATGCAGTTTTAATCCACCACAGAGAGCCATGCAGTTTTAATCTACCACAGAGAGACATGCAGTTTTAATCTACCACAGAGAGACATGCAGTTTTAAACCACCACAGAGAACCATGCAGTTTTAAACCACCACAGAGAGACATGCAGTTTTAAGCCACCACAGAGAGACATGCAGTTTTAAGGCACCACAGAGAGACATGCAGTTTTAATCCACCACAGAGAGACATGCAGTTTTAATCCACCACAGAGAGCCATGCAGTTTTAATCAACCACAGAGAGACATGCAGTTTTAAACCACCACAGAGAGCCATGCAGTTTTAATCCACCACAGAGAGACCTGCAGTTTTAAACCACCACAGAGAGACATGCAGTTTTAATCCACCAAAGAGAGACATGCAGTTTTAAGCCACCACAGAGAGCCATGCAGTTTTAAACCACCACAGATAGACATGCAGTTTTAAGCCACCACAGAGAGACATGCAGTTTTAAACCACCACAGAGAGACATGCAGTTTTAATCCACCACAGAGAGACATGCAGTTTTAAGCCACCACAGAGAGACATGCAGTTTTAAACCACCACAGAGAGACATGCAGTTTTAATCCACCACAGAGAGACATGCAGTTTTAAGCCACCACAGAGAGACATGCAGTTTTAAACCACCACAGAGAACCATGCAGTTTTAGGCCACCACAGAGAGCCATGCAGTTTTAAACCACCACAGAGAGACATGCAGTTTTAAACCACCACAGAGAGACATGCAGTTTTAAACCACCACAGAGAGCCATGTAGTTTTAATCCACCACAGAGAGACATGCAGTGTTAAGCCACCACAGAGAGACATGCAGTTTTCAACCACCACAGAGAGCCATGTAGTTTTAATCCACCACAGAGAGACATGCAGTGTTAAGCCACCACAGAGAGACATGCAGTTTTAAACCACCACAGAGAGCCATGCAGTTTTAAGCCACCACAGAGAGCCATGCAGTTTTAAGCCACCACAGAGAGCCATGCAGTTTTAAACCACCACAGAGAGACATGCAGTTTTAAGCCACCACAGAGAGACATGCAGTTTTAAACCACCACAGAGAGACATGCAGTTTTAAGCCACCACAGAGAGACATGCAGTTTTAAACCACCACAGAGAGACATGTAGTTTTAAACCACCACAGAGAGACATGCAGTTTTAAGCCACCACAGAGAGCCATGCAGTTTTAAGCCACCACAGAGAGACATGCAGTTTTAAACCACCACAGAGAGCCATGCAGTTTTAAACCACCACAGAGAGCCATGCAGTTTTAAGCCACCACAGAGAGACATGCAGTTTTAAACCACCACAGAGAGACATGCAGTTTTAAACCACCACAGAGAGACATGCAGTTTTAATCTACCACAGAGAGCCTTGCAGTTTTAAGCCACCACAGAGAGACATGCAGTTTTAATCTACCACAGAGAGCCTTGCAGTTTTAAGCCACCACAGAGAGCCATGCAATGAGGCAGAACTGCTTGGAACGTTAAAAGGGGACGTTCAATATTTTACAACTTGATGTTAGATGATTCCGGACCCTGAAAGTACGCGTCAGGAGAATCTATAATCCACTGTTCAGCGTTCTGGCCCATAGAGCAGTTTCAGGGTGAGGAACCATCTAACTAGGTTGGGTACCAGTCTGTCTGTCTGATAACATTTCACTACTTTTACTCTGCGTCATATTACCAAACATGTTTAAGGAGTGGAATGACAACACAAACTAGATCTGGGACCAGCCTACCATATAACATCAAGTTGTTAAATACTGGACTTCCCCCTTTAAGTAGCCAAATAACAGGAAGCTCAAACATTTTGGTAAAGTTGTTGTTCATTTGGAGATAGAGAGGTCAAGAGATGTGTCCTTGTAGAATGTAATGTTGTGAATCTTTCCTGTTCTAAGGTGGTGCTCAGGGAACGTGGACAGGGTTCTTTGGCTGGATTGTGTGATAGGAGAGTGACAGATCTGATTTCAACCCCTCTGTCTGTGTGTGTGTGTGTGTGTGTGTGTGTGTGTGTGTGTGTGTGTGTGTGTGTGTGTGTGTGTGTGTGTGTGTGTGTGTGTGTGTGTGTGTGTGTGTGTGTGCGTGCGTGTGTATTCAACGTGGGTAGCATCAAGGCAGGCTGTCAGTACAGGTATTGCATGTTTTCAGAAGATGGGCAGGGACTCTGCTGTCCTAGCTTCAGGGGTAAGCTGGTTCCACTATTGGGGTGCCAGGACAGAGAAGAGCTTGGTCTGGGCTGAGCGGGAGCTGCCCTCCCGTTGGGGTGGGAGGACCAAGAGACCTGAGGTGGCAGAACAGAGTACTCAGGTTGGAGTGTAGGGTTTGATCAGAGCCTGAAGGTAGTTCCTCTTGCTGCTCCATAGGTCAGCAACATGGTCTTGTAGTGGAGCAGGAAGAGAGAGATTTTTTATTGATTTTATTTCACCTTTATTTAACCAGGGAGGCCAGTTGAGAACACCTTTATTTAACCAGGTAGGCCAGTTGAGAACACCTTTATTTAACCAGGTAGGCTAGTTGAGAACAAGTTCTCATTTACAACTGCTACCTGGCCAAGATAAAGCACAGCAGTGCGACACAAACAACAACACAGAGTCACACATGGAATAAACAAACATACAGTCAATACACCAGTGAAAGGGAGAGAGGGAGGGATAGAGTGGAGAGAGAGGGAGAATAGGAGAGAGAGAGGGAGAATGGGAGCGAGAGAGGGAGAATGGGAGAGAGAGGGAGAATGAGAGAGAGAGAGGGATAGAGTAGAGAGAGAGGGAGAATGAGAGAGAGAGAGGGAGAATGGGAGAGAGAGAGGGAGAATGGGAGAGAGAGAGGGAGAATGGGAGAGAGAGAGGGATGATGGGAGAGAGAGGGAGAATGGGAGAAAGAGAGGGAGAATGGGAGAGAGAGAGGGAGAATAGGAGAGAGAGAGGGAGAATGGGAGAGAGAGGGAGAATGAGAGAGAGAGAGGGATAGAGTAGAGAGAGAGGGAGAATGAGAGAGAGAGAGGGAGAATGGGAGAGAGAGAGGGAGAATGGGAGAGAGAGAGGGAGAATGGGACAATGGGACAGAGAGATGGAGAATGGGACAGAGAGAGGGAGAATGGGACAGAGAGAGGGAGAATGGGAGATAGAGAGGGAGAATGGGAGAGAGAGAGGGAGAATGGGAGAGAGAGAGGGATAGAGTAGAGAGAGAGGGAGAATGGGAGAAAGAGAGGGAGAATGGGAGAGAGAGAGGGAGAATAGGAGAGAGAGAGGGAGAATGGGAGAGAGAGGGAGAATGAGAGAGAGAGAGGGATAGAGTAGAGAGAGAGGGAGAATGAGAGAGAGAGAGGGAGAATGGGAGAGAGAGAGGGAGAATGGGAGAGAGAGAGGGAGAATGGGACAATGGGACAGAGAGATGGAGAATGGGACAGAGAGAGGGAGAATGGGACAGAGAGAGGGAGAATGGGAGATAGAGAGGGAGAATGGGAGAGAGAGAGGGAGAATGGGAGAGAGAGAGGGATAGAGTAGAGAGAGAGGGAGAATGGGAGAGAGAGAGTGAGAATGGGAGAGAGAGAGGGAGAATGGGAGAGAGAGAGGGATAGAGTAGAGAGAGAGGGAGAATGGGAGAGAGAGAGGGAGAATGGGAGAGAGAGAGGGAGAATGGGACAATGGGACAGAGAGGGGGAGAATGGGACAGAGAGAGGGAGAATGGGAGAGAGAGAGGGAGAATGGGACAGAGAGAGGGAGAATGGGACAGAGAGAGGGAGAATGGGACAGAGAGAGAGGGAGAATGGGACAGAGAGGGAGAATGGGAGAGAGAGAGGGATAGAGGTAAGGAAAGCGATACAGGAGGGAGAATGGGAACGGAAGAGAGAGTGTCACGTTCTGACCTTAGTTCCTTTGTTTTGTCTTTTGTTTTAGTATGGTCAGGGCGTGAGTTGGGTGGGTTGTCTAAGTTAGTTTTTCTATGATTTTCTATTTCTGTGTTTGGCCTGGTATGGTTCTCAATCAGAGGCAGCTGTCAATCGTTGTCCCTGATTGAGAACCATATTTAGGCAGCCTGTTTTCCATTGTGTTTTGTGGGTGGTTGTTTTCAGTCTGTGTGTTTCTGCACCAGACAGAACTGTTCCGGTTGTTTCTTTGTTATTCAGTGTTCAGTTTGGATTATTATTAAAAATCATGAACATTTACCACGCTGCACCTTGGTCCTCACCTTCCTCCACCGACTAACGGCCGTTACAGAGAGATGCGAGAGAGAAGGAGTGAGTGAGTGAGAGAGATGTGAGGGAGAAGGAGTGAGTGAGAGAGATGCGAGGGAGAAGGGGTGAGTGAGAGAGATGCGAGGGAGAAGGAGTGAGTGAGAGAGATATGGGTCCAAGCCCCTGTTCCCCTGCTGTTAAATCCCAACAAAATACAGACTTGTTTACAGTGGGGGCTCAGCTCAGCCAAAGCCCTACGGTAGATCCAGTACAGTACGCCTGCTCGTGAGCAGCTTAAAACCACTTTCTCAATACGTTTTATTGCTCAGTGTCAAGTCAACACACAGTATAATGAGATGCTATGACTGCTTAGGAAACTCAGGGAGCTCAGAGCTAACCTGTCTGTCACCTACCTGGGCCCGTATTCACAAAGCGTCTCAGAGAAGGAGTGCTGATCTAGGATCAGGTCCTCCCTTTTATTCCTTATGATGTCAAAGGCAGAACTGATTCTAGATCAGCTCTCCTACTCTGAATACAGGTCCTGAGCTATTAGGGGACAGTATTAGTTGGAACTTCTCCCTGTGATACAGTGTTCTGGTTGGTCTTTCTCCCTGTGATACAGTGTTCTGGTTGGTCTTTCTCCCTGTGATACAGTGTTCTGGTTGGTCTTTCTCCCTCTGATACAGTGTTCTGGTTGGTCTTTCTCCCTGTGATACAGTGTTCTGGTTGGTCTTTCTCCCTGTGATACAGTGTGCTGGTTGGTCTTTCTCCCTGTGATACAGTGTTCTGGTTGGTCTTTCTCCCTGTGATACAGTGTTCTGGTTGGTCTTTCTCCCTGTGATACAGTGTTCTGGTTGGTCTTTCTCCCTGTGATACAGTGTTCTGGTTGGTCTTTCTCCCTGTGATACAGTGTGCTGGTTGGTCTTTCTCCCTGTGATACAGTGTTCTGGTTGGTCTTTCTCCCTGTGATACAGTGTGCTGGTTGTTCATACTAAAGTCATGTGTAGCTGAACATCTCTTCCTTATCTCTCTCCTCACCCCTCATCTCATCTGTCCTCTCCTCACCCCTCTTCTCCTCTTCCCTCCTCTCATCTCTCCTGTCCTCTCCTCACCCCTCCTCTCATCTCCCCTCCCCTCCTCTCATCTCTCCTGTCCTCTCCTCACCTCTCATCTCCCCTCCCCTCCCCTCATCTCTCCTCTCCTCACCTCTCCTCTCCTATCTTCTGCTTCTCTTCACTTCTCTCCTCTCATAGCAGATTATTATCTCAGAACTAAATTATTGACGAGGCTCTACATGGCCTCTACCTGTAATTAATGTCTGCTGTGAAGCTAGCCTAGCGTTAATAGTCTGCTATGGAGCTAGCCTAGCGTAATAGTCTGCTGTGGAGCTAGCCTAGCGTTAATAGTCTGCTATGGAGCTAGCCTAGCGTAATAGTCTGCTGTGTAGCTAGCCTAGCGTTAATAGTCTGCTGTGAAGCTAGCCTAGCGTTAATAGTCTGCTATGGAGCTAGCCTAGCGTTAATAGTCTGCTGTGGAGCTAGCCTAGCGTTAATAGTCTGCTGTGGAGCTAGCCTAGCGTTAATAGTCTGCTATGGAGCTAGCCTAGCGTTAATAGTCTGCTGTGTAGCTAGCCTAGCGTTAATAGTCTGCTATGGAGCTAGCCTAGCGTTAATAGCCTGCTGTGTAGCTAGCCTAGCGTTAATAGCCTGCTGTGTAGCTAGCCTAGCGTTAATAGTCTGCTGTGGAGCTAGCCTAGCGTTAATAGTCTGCTATGGAGCTAGCCTAGCGTTAATAGCCTGCTGTGTAGCTAGCCTAGCGTTAATAGTCTGCTGTGTAGCTAGCCTAGCGTTAATAGTCTGCTGTGTAGCTAGCCTAGCGTTAATAGTCTGCTGTGTAGCTAGCCTAGCGTTAATAGTCTGCTGTGTAGCTAGCCTAGCGTTAATAGTCTGCTGTGTAGCTAGCCTAGCGTTAATAGTCTGCTGTGTAGCTAGCCTAGCGTTAATAGTCTGCTGTGTAGCTAGCCTAGCGTTAATAGTCTGCTGTGTAGCTAGCCTAGCGTTAATAGTCTGCTGTGTAGCTAGCCTAGCGTTAATAGTCTGCTGTGGAGCTAGCCTAGCGTTAATAGTCTGCTGTGTAGCTAGCCTAGCGTTAATAGTCTGCTGTGGAGCTAGCCTAGCGTTAATAGTCTGCTGTGTAGCTAGCCTAGCGTTAATAGTCTGCTGTGTAGCTAGCCTAGCGTTAATAGTCTGCTGTGTAGCTAGCCTAGCGTTAATAGTCTGCTGTGTAGCTAGCCTAGCGTTAATAGTCTGTTGTGTAGCTAGCCTAGCGTTAATAGTCTGCTATGGAGCTAGCCTAGCGTTAATAGTCTGCTGTGGAGCTAGCCTAGCGTTAATAGTCTGCTGTGGAGCTAGCCGAGCGTTAATAGTCTGCTATGGAGCTAGCCTAGCGTTAATAGTCTGCTGTGTAGCTAGCCTAGCGTTAATAGTCTGCTGTGTAGCTAGCCTAGCGTTAATAGTCTGCTGTGTAGCTAGCCTAGCGTTAATAGTCTGCTGTGTAGCTAGCCTAGCGTTAATAGTCTGCTGTGTAGCTAGCCTAGCGTTAATAGTCTGCTGTGGAGCTAGCCTAGCGTTAATAGTCTGCTGTGGAGCTAGCCTAGCGTTAATAGTCTGCTGTGGAGCTAGCCTAGCGTTAATAGTCTGCTGTGTAGCTAGCCTAGCGTTAATAGTCTGCTGTGTAGCTAGCCTAGCGTTAATAGTCTGCTGTGGAGCTAGCCTAGCGTTAATAGTCTGCTGTGGAGCTAGCCTAGCGTTAATAGTCTGCTGTGGAGCTAGCCTAGCGTTAATAGTCTGCTGTGGAGCTAGCCTAGCGTTAATAGTCTGCTGTGGAGGTAGCCTAGCGTTAATAGTCTGCTGTGGAGCTAGCCTAGCATTAATAGTCTGCTGTGGAGCTAGCCTAGGTGGGTGAGAATGGAGAGGGATGGACAGAGGAGGGAGGGGGTCTTAGAGAAAGAGGACAGAATGTGTGTGAGAATGAAGAGATATGGAAGGAGAATGAGACCAAGCAGAGAGAGAAAAAGAGAGAGAGCACTCCTGGCTCCAGCCATGTGACTGTGTTCTTTGTTAGCGTGACTGTGGCTAGCTTTCATCTGAGTACTGCCTTCCCAGCCTGCCTCTCTACCCTTGACCAAGGTCTTTTACCTAATGCAAGTAGTGCAGAAAAAAAAAATACACTTCAATTTACATTGAAGGCAAGCTAAGAGGGTCAAAGAAATGAAAATATGAATTATGGAAACTGTGTGTGCATCTATTCACTATATAGTGCAGTACTTTTGGGACGCAGACTATGAAACAGGGTGGGTCGGACAGATGGAAGGTCATAATAATCAGAAGGTCTGCCTCTAGTTTGTTATGATTACAGGGTTGGCATATAACAGTTGGCTGTGCCAGATAACTCACTCACCCTCTCTTTCTCACTCACTCTGACTCTCACTCTCTCTCTCTCTCACTCTCTGACTCTCATGCTTTCTCTCTCTCGCTCACTCTTTGACTCTCACACTCTCTCTTACTCTCTCTCACATACTATTTCTCTCTTTCTCTCTTTCTCTCTTATTCACTCACTCACTCACTCTCTCTCGATACTCTGTGATTGTACAGTACGTGATGTTCTGAAATGTCTCTCTGGTTTCCAGATTTCAGCTATTTCTGCCAGACAACATTTCTATTTTCCTTCAGAAATGCTATCAATAGCTTCAAAGCACCTCTCTCCCCAGACCTTGAAATGCTCAAAGACATGTAGCTAGCAGTGTACAACCACAATACCTGCCTGGCTACTGCTGTCTTCAGATCAGAGAGATATCGACCTTGGACTAAACATCAGCGCCACAGGTACCTTCCGCAAAGCTGAGAGATAAGGCAAGAAGGGCCTTCTATGCCATCAAAAGGAACATAAAATTCAACATATCAATTAGGATCAGGCTAAAAATACTTGAATCAGTTATAGAACCCTTTATGGTAGTGAGGTCTGGGGTCCACTCACCAGCCAAGAATTCACAAAATGGGACAAATACCAAATTGAGACTCTGCCTCCAGAAGTCTGCAAAAATATCCCCTGTGTACAACGTAAAACACCAAATAATGCATGCAGAGCAGAATTAGGCCGATACCCACTATTTATCGAAATCCAGAAAAGAGCCGTTACATTCTACAACCACCTAAAAGGAAGTGATTCCCAAACTTTCCATAACAAAGCCATCACCTACAGAGAGATGAACCTGGAGAAGCAAGCTGGTCCTGGGACTCTGTTCACAAACACATACAGACCCCACAGAGCCCCAGAACGGTAACACAATTAGACTCAACCAAATCATGAGAAAACAAAAATATAATTACTTAAAACATTTGACAGGAATAACAAAAAACCTAAACAGAGAGTACACAGTGACAGAATACCTAGCCGCTGTGACTGACCCACAATTAAGGAAAGCTTTGACTATGTACAGACTCAGTGAGCATAGCCTTGCTATTGAGAAAGGCCGCCGTAGGCAGACCTGGCTCTCAAGAGAAGACAGGCTAAGTGCACACTAGGTGGAAACTGAGCTTCCTAACCTCCTGCCAAATGTATGATCATATTAGAGACACATATTTCCCTCAGATTACACAGATCCACAAAGAATTCGAAAACAAATCCAATTTTGATAAACTCCCATATCTACTGATTGAAATTCCACAGTGTGACATCACAGCAGCAAGATTTGTGACCTGTTGCCACGAGAAAAGGTCAACCAGTGAAGAACAAACACCATTGTAAACACAACCCATATTTATGCTTATTTATTTTCCCTTTTGTACTTGAACCATTTGTACATCATTACAACACTGTATATATATATATATAATATGACATTTGTAATGTCTTCATTCTTTAGGATCTTCTGTGAGTGTAATGTTCACTGTTCATTTTTATTGTTCATTTTATGTTTATGATCCACTATATATTATATTCCTCTGCCAATAAAGCCCTTGAATTGAATTGATATCTACTACTATATTCTGTAGAGGCCCGGTCCAGGATCTCTAGCTTTGTCCTTCGACCTCAGCGCTGCCAGGGTTCAAAGAGGTCACTTCCTGTCACGCAGAGAACAGGTCGCCCGCTTCCACACCTCTCTCTCTCTCTCCACTGCTTCCAGGTCATCGCCACGGCGCCCAAAATAACTCGCCTGAACTAATTAGCGTAATTAATTTCACTTATAGCAGTTAATTATTTCACGATGATGGATAGAAGGAAGAAAAAAAAATAAGGAAAGTGAACCTTGAAGAAGGGATCTAGGTAGAGGACAGGAGGAACGGGAGGAATCAGATGGAGAGTGTGTGTGTGTGTGTGTGTGTGTGTGCGTATGTTTCTCATGGCCTGTATGCCCCCTACTCTCTCTGGGAAATAACTAAAGGGATGAACCTAATTAAAAGGAACTGACGCTCTGCTCAGCCCCTCACACACTTTAAAAAGCTGGAGTTTATTTTTCTTTTCCTCGATATGCCAATGAGAAAAAAGGAAAGCAGCTATCCGCTTTCCAGCTTTTGGACTCAACAAGGTTCTCACACCATAGAATCAAGGGCTTTTACCTGGAAGGGAAGTGGTGGTGGAAACAGAGGTTTCAGAGTGCTACATTTGGCAGGATTACCTGTGTTTGTGTTCCTGTCAATCATTGATTCGTCTACGGTGTTTCCATATAAGCCACTCAGCAACAAGGCTCCTGGCAACAAGCCTATGTGCTTGTTACTTAGTGTACACCAAGGCCTGCAGTCATACAGTTCCTCATAGGAGTGCTGATCTAGGATCAGTTTGGCCCTTACAATTCTAATTTATTGATTGGGGAAGCAGCTCTCAGTGCACTTTATTTGTACGGGTTCAGAATTAGCAGGGTTGGGTCTGCTCTCACCTGGGCAATAGGATGTTTCTGGCATCCTCAGCCCTCTGTCTGGTCAGAGGGAGGACGCTGTGTTCCCCTCCACCCTCACCCACACACCCCCTCGTCTCCAACCTCACCCCCTCGTCTGCACCCCTCCACCTTAACCCCCTCGTCTCACCCCCTCGTCTGCACCCCCCCACATCCTCATCTCCAACCTCACCCAATCGTCTGCACCCCTCCACCTTAACCCCCTCGTCTCCACACTCACCCCCTTGTCTCACCCCCTCGTCTGCACCCCTCCACCCTCACCCACTCGTCTCCACCTTCACCCCATCGTCTCCAACCTCACCCCCTCGTCTGCACCCCTCCACCTTAACCCCCTTGTCTCCACCCTCACCCCCTCGTCTGCACCCTTCCACCCTCACCCACTCGTCTCCACCTTCACCCCATCGTCTCCACCCTCACCCCCTTGTCTCACCCCCTCATTTACACCCCTCACCCTCTCATCTAACTCTGGAAAGTAGGTAGAAATACACAGGGAGTGTCTGTGTTCATATCAGAGAGAGAGAGAACTATAGACTGTGGTTCTTAGTTGTGTGTGAGAGATAGTGATGTTACGCGGTTCTATATTTAACACGGTGAGCCATGTTAACGTTTATATACAGTAGGCCTGCGCCTCTGTAACTATTCACAATCCCTCTTCTGACTGGGAACGGGTCCAGGTTTTAAATACCAGGGCTCGCATTCAAACGCTGAATTTTCCTAGTGGATCTACAAGCAGGGTGATGTGTCCCAAATGGCGCCGTATTCCCTACGTAGTGCACTACTTTTTTAACCAGCTCTGGTCTAAAGTAGTGCACTATATAGGGAATATGGTGCCATTTGGTACGCAGACATGGAATAGTGCTGAAATCACCCTCAGTTCCATTAACTTTAATATGGAAATGACACTGTTGAAATTACACTACAGCGGAATGTGTTAGTCACCCTGTAAAATGAGCGTGTGTGTGTGTGTGTGTGTGTGTGTGTGTGTGTGTGTGTGTGTGTGTGTGTCAGCTTTGAGACGGGTCTCTTTGCTGTAGCAGTAAATCCTGATGACTCCCGGTTCTCAGTCGTCTTCCCTTACATCCCGTGGACTCAGATTGAAAGATGACTTATCACGTTACGAGCATCAACTACACTGGTAAACACATCAACATGAGCTTTCACCATCACCAGCGAGCCACATTCATCTGAGCATTCTCCCTGAGGGATGAGGGGTGTTGCTTCTGTATCAGTGGAAGATTGATAGAGATTTAAGCCCCAGTGTGTGTGTGTGTGTTACTCTGAGATTTAAACCACAGTGTGTGTTACTCTGAGATTTAAACCACAGTGTGTGTGTGTGTTCCTCACCAGGTCGTAACTGAGCTGATGACGGTGTAGGATCTAAATGTTTCTTATCCCTCTCAGAAACAGAGAACAGAACATCACTACATCAGCTGATGAGCTGACAGGGGATGGGGAACCCTGGGGGGTCTAGAGAGACACAGAGATCCAGTGGTCTGGGGAACCCTGGGGGGTCTAGAGAGACACATGGATCCAGTGGTCTGGGGAACCCTGGGGGGTCTGGAGAGACACATGGATCCAGTGGTCTGGGGAACCCTGGGGGGTCTGGAGAGACACAGGGATCCAGTGGTCTGGGGGGTCTGGAGAGACACAGGGATCCAGTGGTCTGGGGAACCCTGGGGGGTCTGGAGAGACACAGGGATCCAGTGGTCTGGGGAACCCTGGGGGGTCTAGAGAGACACATGGATCCAGTGGTCTGGGGAACCCTGGGGGATCTGGAGAGACACTGGGATCCAGTGGTCTGGGGAACCCTGGGGGGTCTAGAGAGACACATGGATCCAGTGGTCTGGGGAACCATGGGGGGTCTGGAGAGACACTGGGATCCAGTGGTCTGGGGAACCCTGGGGGGGTCTAGAGAGACACAGGGATCCAGTGGTCTGGGGAACCCTGGGGGGTCTAGAGAGACACAGGGATCCAGTGGTCTGGGGAACCCTGGGGGGTCTGGAGAGACACAGGGATCCAGTGGTCTGGGGAACCCTGGGGGGTCTAGAGAGACACATGGATCCAGTGGTCTGGGGAACCCTGGGGGGTCTGGAGAGACACTGGGATCCAGTGGTCTGGGGAACCCTGGGGGGTCTGGAAAGACACATGGATCCAGTGGTCTGGGGAACCCTGGGGGGTCTGGAGAGACACTGGGATCCAGTGGTCTGGGGAACCCTGGGGGGGTCTAGAGAGACACAGGGATCCAGTGGTCTGGGGAACCCTGGGGGGTCTAGAGAGACACAGGGATCCAGTGGTCTGGGGGTCTGGAGAGACACAGGGATCCAGTGGTCTGGGGAACCCTGGGGGGTCTAGAGAGACACATGGATCCAGTGGTCTGGGGAACCCTGGGGGGTCTGGAGAGACACTGGGATCCAGTGGTCTGGGGAACCCTGGGGGGTCTAGAGAGACACATGGATCCAGTGGTCTGGGGAACCATGGGGGGTCTGGAGAGACACTGGGATCCAGTGGTCTGGGGAACCCTGGGGGGTCTAGAGAGACACATGGATCCAGTGGTCTGGGGAACCCTGGGGGGTCTGGAGAGACACTGGGATCCAGTGGTCTGGGGAACCTTGGGGGGTCTAGAGAGACACAGGGATCCAGTGGTCTGGGGAACCCTGGGGGGTCTAGAGAGACACAGGGATCCAGTGGTCTGGGGAACCCTGGGGGGTCTGGAGAGACACAGGGATCCAGTGGTCTGGGGAACCCTGGGGGGTCTAGAGAGACACAGAGATCCAGTGGTCTGGGGAACCCTGGGGGGTCTAGAGAGACACAGAGATCCAGTGGTCCCCTCTATAATAGTGGAAGGCAGCACATCGAGTGTTTAGGGTCCCTACATGTGCAGCAGACTGAGCTATACCAGATACAGGAGGGGCACAGCATCATCCTTTATCTTCTGAGAGGTTGGCAACATGGCTGGGCCAAGGCCCTTCGACTTTCTCTTAGTTCAACATCAAACTCACACACAGAGACCCAGGTCCAGGCTCCATAGTGTTGGCTGACTCCACTGTCTTCAAATAGAATAGAGTGAGATGATGGCAGCCTGGCTAGCTGTAACTGTGATGGCATGGCTAGTCTAAATGTTTAGTTCCAACCTGCTCTAGGACAGACTAATGGATGGGGGAGGAGAGGGAGGGAGGGAGGAATGTTGGGGAGGCTATCTGGGAACAGCTAACTCCTGCTGTTCTATAGGGCTGGGGTATAGGGCTGGGGTATAGGGCTGGGGTATAGGGCTGGGGTACAGGACTGGGGTATAGGGCTGGGTTATAGGGCTGGGTTATAGGGCTGGGGTATAGGGCTGGGGTAATAGGGCTGGGGTATAGGGCTGGGGTATAGGACTGGGGTATACGGCTGGGGTATAGGGCTAGGGTATAGGGCTGGGGTATAGGGCTTGGGTATAGGGCTTGGGTATTGGGCTGGGGTATATGGTATAGGGCTGGGGTATTGGGCTGGGGTATAGGGCTGGGGTATAGGGCTAGGGTATAGGGCTGGGGTATTGGGCTGGGGTATAGGGCTTGGGTATTGGGCTAGGGTATAGGGCTGGGGTGTAGGGCTGGGGTATAGGGTATAGGGCTGGGGTGTAGGGCTGGGGTATAGGGCTGGGGTATAGGGTATAGGACTGGGGTATAGGGCTGGGGTATAGGGCTAGGGTATAGGACTGGGGTATAGGGCTGGGGTATACGGCTACGGTATAGGACTGGGGTATATACGGAACCTAACAGCTAATGTCCCAGTGAGTCCCTAGAAATGGGATCCTAAAGGAATGTTTGTTTCAGTAGTTAGGATGCATTTTAATATAAGCAGGAATAATCAGTAACTTCAGTGGGGTTTGGAGTTGTGTAAGACGTGTACACACGCACACACACACACACACACACACACACACACACACACACACACACACACACACACACACACACACACACACAGACAGCGACAACACTTAGTGTGTATTTGAGTAATGATGACCAGGGCTGTGTTCCAGATGGCCCCCTATTCGCTATATAGAGGCCTGTGGACCCTGGTCAAATGGCCCCTATTCCCTATATAGAGGCCTGTGGACCCTGGTCAAATAGTCCCCTATTCCCTATATAGAGGCCTGTGGACCCTGGTCAAATGGCCCCTATTCCCTATATAGAGGCCTGTGGACCCTGGTCAAATAGTCCCCTATTCCCTATATAGAGGCCTGTGGACCCTGGTCAAATAGCCCCCTATTCCCTATATAGAGGCCTGTGGACCCTGCTCAAATAGTCCCCTATTCCCTATATAGAGGCCTGTGGACCCTGGTCAAATAGCCCCCTATTCCCTATATACCTCCTGTAGAGAGGTAACGTGTGTGTGTGTGTGTGTGTGTGTGTGTGTGTGTGTGTGTGACGTATGGAGGGAGATCTGTCTCTTAGCCAAGCTGATCAGGTCACACACCTTAATCCTCTATCTGATTATCTCTCCAACCTCCTAGAGAGAGATGGAGAGAGAACGAGAGGGACAGAGTCAGAGACTGATGGATAGACAGACAGAAGGAGGGTTAGAGAGAGAGGAGGGATGGAGAGAGAAAATGAGGGATAGAGAGAGGAGGGATAGAGAGAGAGGAGGGATAGAGAGAGAAGGAATAGAGAGGGAGGGATAGAGAGAGAGAGAAGGAGGGATAGAGAGAGAGAAGGAGGGATAGAGAGATAGAGAGAGAGAGAAGGAGGGATAGAGAGAGAGAGAAGGAGGGATAGAGAGAGAGAGAAGGAGGGATAGAAAGAGAGAAGGAGCGATAGAAAGAGAGAGAAGGAGGGATAGAAAGAGAGGAGGAGGGATAGAGAGAGGAGGGATAGAGAGAGAGGAGGGATAGAGAGAGGAGGGATAGAGAGGGAGAGAAGGAGGGATAGAAAGAGAGAGAAGGAGGGATAGAAAGAGAGGAGGAGGGATAGAGAGAGGAGGGATAGAGAGAGAGGAGGGATAGAGAGAGGAGGGATAGAGAGGGAGAGAAGGAGGGATAGAAAGAGAGAGAAGGAGGGATAGAAAGAGAGAGAAGGAGGGATAGAAAGAGAGAGAAGGAGGGATAGAGAGAGGAGGAGGGATAGATAGAGGAGGAGGGATAGAAAGAGAGAGAAGGAGGGATAGAGAGAGAGGAGGAGGGATAGAGAGAGAAGGAGGGATAGAGAGAGAGAAGGAGGGATAGAAAGAGAGAGAAGGAGGGATAGAAAGAGAGAGAAGGAGGGATAGAGGGAGAGGAGGAGGGATTGAGAGAGAAACATCAGGCTCAAACCTCCTTCCTTAACATCCAAACACACACAGTCCAACTGTTGAATCCATCCTACAACATCCTGGAGAGTCTGACTAGATCACCTTGAACTAGTCAACCTCCTGGAGAGGCTGACTAGATCACCCTGAACTCTTCAACCTCCTGGAGAGGCTGACAAGATCACCCTGAACTCTTCAACCTCCTGGAGAGGCTGACTAGATCACCCTGAACTCTTCAACCTCCTGGAGAGGCTGACTAGATCACCCTGAACTCTTCAACCTCCTGGAGAGGCTGACTAGATCACCCTGAACTCTTCAACCTCCTGGAGAGGCTGACTAGATCACCCTGAACTCTTCAACCTCCTGGAGAGGCTGACTAGATCACCCTGAACTCTTCAACCTCCTGGAGAGGCTAACTAGATCTCTCTGATTGCTGGGTAGATTTGGGTGTTTAGAGCTTAGTTCTGTTTACAGTGTGTGTGTGTGTGTGTGTGTGTGTGTGTGTGTGTGTGTGTGTGTGTGTGTGTGTGTGTGTGTGTGTGGGTGGGTCTCTGTGGATATGCTGGAGGGTGAGTCATGCATCAGTGAGTGTGGATGTCAGACACATACACACACACACACACACACACACACACACACAGTGTGGTCCAGTCAGGTCCCTGTGCTCTGTGGGAGATCTGGAACACAGAGAGCGAGGCAGCCTCGCCTCTCCTCTCCTCTCCTCTCCAGACATGACAAATGTACTGTGTACTCTGATAGAGGTAGAACTGAGTACTATACAGACATGACACATGTACTGTGTACTCTGATAGAGGTAGAACTGAGTACTATACAGACATGACACATGTACTGTGTACTCTGATAGAGGTAGTACTGAGTACTATACAGACATGATACATGTACCGTGTACTCTGATAGAGGTAGTACTGAGTACTATACAGACATGACACATGTACTGTGTACTCTGATAGAGGTAGTACTGAGTACTATACAGACATGATACGTACTGTGTACTCTGATAGAGGTAGAACTGAGTACTATACAGACATGACACATGTACTGTGTATTCTGATAGAGGTAAAACTGAGTACTATACAGACATGACACATGTACTGTGCATTCAGAAAGTATTCAGACCCCTTGACTTTTTCCACAATTTGTTATGTTACAGCCTTATTCTAAAATGGATTTAAGTGTTTTTTCCCATCATGAATCTACACACAATACCCCCCCCCCTCTCTTTCGTTCTCTTTCTTTCTCTCTTTCTCTCCCCCTCTCTCTCTCTCTCTCTGTTTCTCTCTCGCTACCCCCCGTCTCTCTCTCTCCCCTATCTCTCTTTATCCCCTCTCTCTCGTTCTCTCTCTTTCAATCACACAGGCCTCATGGTGATTTCTCAGTGTGAATAAATCCTCTAGTCCTCTATTTCAGCAGCTCCACAGAAGGAGAGATAAATTATTTACTCCCTCCCTCCCTCCCTCCCTCCCTCCCTCCCTCCCTCCCTCCCTCCCTCCCTTTCTGCAAACATCCGTTCCCTCAGTTCCGCCAGAGAGGCTGGTGTGGGATATGAAATGTAAGACTACGTTTGCCTTGGGAAATAGAATGTAATAATAAAATGTCACCTCAAAAAATATATAATAAATTGTTTTCATATATCTGGAAACAGCAACGTATTAAATGACATATATTTTATTGATTTATTTTTTGTCCCATGTTGATATTTTTGTTGTTGTCCCATGTTGATATTTTTGTTGTTGTCCCATGTTGATATTTTTGTTGTTGTCCCATGTTGATATTTTTGTTGTTGTCCCATATTGATATTTTGTTGTTGTCCCATATTGATATTTTGTTGTTGTCCCATGTTGATATTTTGTTGTTGTCCCATATTGATATTTTGTTGTTGTCCCATGTTGATATTTTGTTGTTGTCCCATGTTGATATTTTGTTGTTGTCCCATGTTGATATTTTGTTGTTGTCCCATATTGATATTTTGTTGTTGTCCCATGTTGATATTTTGTTGTTGTCCCATGTTGATATTTTGTTGTTGTCCCATGTTGATATTTTGTTGTTGTCCCATGTTGATATTTTGTTGTTGTCCCATGTTGATATTTTGTTGTTGTCCCATGTTGATATTTTGTTGTTGTCCCATATTGATATTTTGTTGTTGTCCCATGTTGATATTTTTGTTGTTGTCCCATGTTGATATTTTTGTTGTTGTCCCATATTGATATTTTGTTGTTGTCCCATATGGATTAATTTTTAGTCATATGGGATGTGCTGCATTTATCCATCCCACTAATGATTTATTGACCCTCTTATATGTGATTTAGATATTTCAATATTGAAGCCAAATGTACGTACTAATTGGCATTCATACACACCTGAAACATGGTGAACAATAGGTATGTGATCTCCTAATGCCTGTGTCAGTTTGTGAGGCATACTGTTTGTGTAGCATACTGTTTGTGTAGCATACTGTTTGTGTAGCATACTGTTTGTGTAGCATATGGTTTGTGTAGCATACTGTTTGTGTAGCATATGGTTTGTGTAGCATACGGTTTGTGTAGCATACGGTTTGTGTAGCATACTGTTTGTGTAGCATACGGTTTGTGTAGCATACTGTTTGTGTAGCATACTGTTTGTGTAGCATACTGTTTGTGTAGCATACGGTTTGTGTAGCATACTGTTTGTGTAGCATACTGTTTGTGTAGCATACTGTTTGTGTAGCATATGGTTTGTGTAGCATACTGTTTGTGTAGCATATGGTTTGTGTAGCATACGGTTTGTGTAGCATACGGTTTGTGTAGCATACTGTTTGTGTAGCATACGGTTTGTGTAGCATACTGTTTGTGTAGCATACTGTTTGTGTAGCATACTGTTTGTGTAGCATACTGTTTGTGTAGCATACTGTTTGTGTAGCATACGGTTTGTGTAGCATACTGTTTGTGTAGCATACTGTTTGTGTAGCATACTGTTTGTGTAGCATATGGTTTGTGTAGCATACTGTTTGTGTAGCATACTGTTTGTGTAGCATACTGTTTGTGTAGCATACTGTTTGTGTAGCATACCGTTTGTGTAGCATACTGTTTGTGTAGCATACGGTTTGTGTAGCATACTGTTTGTGTAGCATACTGTTTGTGTAGCATACTGTTTGTGTAGCATATGTGTGACTTGAAAGCATAGGGGATCATCAGTGATGAGGATATGGGTGGTGACTCAGTGTTGAGGATATGGGTGGTGACTCAGTTTTGAGGACATGGGTGGTGGCTCAGTGATGAGGACATGGGTGGTGGCTCAGTGTTGAGGATATGGGTGGTGACTCAGTGTTGAGGATATGGGTGGTGGCTCAGTGTTGAGGATATGGGTGGTGGCTCAGTGTTGAGGATATGGGTGGTGACTCAGTGTTGAGGATATGGGTGGTGACTCAGTGTTGAGGATATGGGTGGTGACTCAGTGATGAGGATATGGGTGGTGGCTCAGTGTTGAGGACATGGGTGGTGGCTCAGTGATGCGGATATGGGTGGTGGCTCAGTGATGAGGATATGGGTGGTGGCTCAGTGATGAGGATATGGGTGGTAGCCCAGTGTAGCACATCGTGACGGTAACAGTCACATCCCAGATGACTGATAAAGATTAGCGACTAAGACTGTATCAAATACATAAAACAAACAGCGAGCTGTATTGTATGACACAATAATAATAATATATACAGTTCCAGTCAACAGTTTGGACACACCTACTCATGCAAGGGGATTTTTCTTTATTTTTACTATTTTCTACATTGTAGAATAACGGTGAAGACATCCAATCTATGTAATAACACGAATGGAATCATGTAGAAACCCAATTGTTTTTAAACAAATCAAAATATATTTTACATTTGATATTCTTCAAAGTAGCCAGCCTTTGCCTTGCTGACAGCTTTGCACACTCTTGGCATTCTCTCAACCAGCTTCGTGAGGTAGTCACCTGGAATGCATTTCAATTAACAGGTGTGCCTAAAATTTCATTTTGTTGAATTTCTTTCCTTCTTCATGCGTTTGAGCCAATCTGTCACGACTTCCGCCGAAGTTGGTGCCTCTCCTTGTTCGGGCGGCGTTCGGCTTTGTTGCTCATCTTTATAAAAGGCGACTAATGCAGGATGTGACTGTATGTACAGTCTTTGTTGCTCATCTTTATAAAAGGCGACTAATGCAGGATGTGACTGTATGTACAGTCTTTGTTGCTCATCTTTATAAAAGGTGACTAATGCAGGATGTGACTGTATGTACAGTCTTTGTTGCTCATCTTTATAAAAGGCGACTAATGCAGGATGTGACTGTATGTACAGTCTTTGTTGCTCATCTTTATAAAAGGCGACTAATACAGGATGTGACTGTATGTACAGTCTTTGTTGCTCATCTTTATAAAAGGTGACAGTAATGCAGGATGTGACTGTATGTACAGTCTTTGTATAGAAAATGTATGTAGAAATGTGAAATTGATGGTCCCTGTGCGTTTTATGTGTTTGTGTGGTCACGTAGAGTGGCTATTTTGTGTGTGTTTTTGTAGTGGCCATTTCCTGTGTGTTTTAGTCGTGGCCATTTCCTGTGTGTTTTAGTAGTGACCATTTCCTGTGTGTTTTAGCAGTGGCCATTTCGTGTGTTTTAGTGTGTGTGTGTGTGTGTATTTTAGTGTGTGTGTGTTTTTGTGTGTGTGTGTGTGTGTGTATTTTAGTGTGTGTGTGTGTGTGTGTGTGTGTGTGTGTGTGTGTGTGTTTTAGTGTGTGTGTGTGTTTTAGTGTGTGTGTGTGTTTTAGTGTGTGTGTGTGTGTGTGTTTTAGTGTGTGTGTGTGTGTGTGTGTGCGTGTGTGTGTGTGTGTGTGTTTTAGTGTGTGTATGAGATAATCTCATGTTGCAGTGTACAGGGCCAAAGTTACAGCAGCTCCTTCCTGGTCAAGTAGAGACTGAGCGTACCCAGACCGCTCTCTGTGATTGGCTGAGAGGGATGGCAGTGCAGTGATGTGGCAGATGGTGGAACGGCTCGTGTGTGTATGTGTGCGCGCATGTGTGTGTATCTACCCTGTGCCTGTGGATGCCACCTTCAATGGCCCACCGCCCACTCAACATATGTAGCCATTCTCCCCCAAGTCCTGCCTCTCTGCTCCTCACACCCAACTGTCCCTTAGGACCACAGCCTCTCTGCTCCTCACACCCAACTGTCCCTTAGGACCACAGCCTCTCTGCTCCTCACACCCAACTGTCCCTTAGGACCACAGCCAGCCTCTCTGCTCCTCACACCCAACTGTCCCTTAGGACCACAGCCTCTCTGCTACTCACACCCAACGGTCCCTTAGGACCACAGCCTCTCTGCTACACACACCCAACTGTCCCTTAGGACCACAGCCAGCCTCTCTGCTACACACACCCAACTGTCCCTTAGGACCACAGCCTCTCTGCTCCTCACACCCAACTGTCCCTTAGGACCACAGCCAGCCTCTCTGCTACACACACCCAACTGTCCCTTAGGACCACAGCCTCTCTGCTCCTCACACCCAACTGTCCCTTAGGACCACAGCCAGCCTCTCTGCTCCTCACACCCAACTGTCCCTTAGGACCACAGCCTCTCTGCTCCTCACACCCAACTGTCCCTTAGGACCACAGCCTCTCTGCTACACACACCCAACTGTCCCTTAAGACCACAGCCTCTCTGCTACACACACCCAACTGTCCCTTAGGACCACAGCCTCTCTGCTACACACACCCAACTGTCCCTTAGGACCACAGCCTCTCTGCTACACACACCCAACTGTCCCTTAGGACCACAGCCTCTCTGTAACTCACACCCAACTGTCCCTTAGGACCACAGCCTCTCTGCTACACACACCCAACTGTCCCTTAGGACCACAGCCAGCCTCTCTGCTACACACACCCAACTGTCCCTTAGGACCACAGCCTCTCTGCTACTCACACCCAACTGTCCCTTAGGACCACAGCCTCTCTGCTCCTCACACCCAACTGTCCCTTAGAACCACAGCCTCTCTGCTCCTCACACCCAACTGTCCCTTAGGACCACAGCCTCTCTGCTACACACACCCAACTGTCCCTTAGGACCACAGCCTCTCTGCTCCTCACACCCAACTGTCCCTTAGGACCACAGCCTCTCTGTTACTCACACCCAACTGTCCCTTAGGACCACAGCCTCTCTGCTACTCACACCCAACTGTCCCTTAGGACCACAGCCAGCCTCTCTGCTACACACACCCAACTGTCCCTTAGGACCACAGCCTCTCTGCTCCTCACACCCAACTGTCCCTTAGGACCACAGCCTCTCTGCTCCTCACACCCAACTGTCCCTTATGACCACAGCCAGCCTCTCTGCTCCTCACACCCAACTGTCCCTTAGGACCACAGCCTCTCTGCTACACACACCCAACTGTCCCTTAGGACCACAGCCAGCCTCTCTGCTACTCACACCCAACTGTCCCTTAGGACGCACAGCCAGTGAGTGATCATTCTGTGTGTGAACTGTCACTTAGGGCGTACAGCCAGTGAGTGATCATTCTGTTTGTGTTTTAGGATGCCTGCAGTGCTAGCCAAGGTGTCATTGAGCGTGAACATTCAGGCCTCTAGGTGTTTATATGTATGCTTGCCTGGAGCTGTGTGTGTGTGTGTGTGTGTGTCTCTGTGTGTGTGTGTGTGTGTGTGTGTGTGTGTGTGTGTGTGTGTGTCCAAACACCCAGCCCTTCAAAAGACTCCATCAGGAGTTCTGGGCGACGGAGGAAATCAAACACAGCTTTGATCAGCGTTTTGGAATTAAAACCTGACGCATTAATATCTAAATATATCTAAAAGGCCTGGACTAGTGGTGAGATTCCATTGATCTAGAACACACACACACACACACACACACACACACACACACACACACCATCGTAAAGCCGCTGTCATTTTCCTGAATGAATTCATTACCAGTTTACAACCTCTGAAGGCCTGGACGTTTTAATACGAAAATCTGTCCTCGTCATCAGCTTCCTCTGAAGTAGCAGAAAACAGACGGGTACTCTCAACCATTGGTTGTTGTTTCTCAATCTATGTCCCTTTACGATTGGTTTAACCATTGGTTGTTGTTTCTCAATCTATGTCCCTTTACGATTGGTTTAACCATTGGTTGTTGTTTCTCAATCTATGTCCCTTTACGATTGGTTTCACCATTGGTTGTTGTTTCTCAATCTATGTCCCTTTACGATTGGTTTAACCATTGGTTGTTGTTTCTCAATCTATGTCCCTTTACGATTGGTTTCACCATTGGTTGTTGTTTCTCAATCTATGTCCCTTTACGATTGGTTTAACCATTGGTTGTTGTTTCTCAATCTATGTCCCTTTACGATTGGTTTAACCATTGGTTGTTGTTTCTCAATCTATGTCCCTTTACGATTGGTTTAACCATTGGTTGTTGTTTCTCAATCTATGTCCCTTTACGATTGGTTTAACCATTGGTTGTTGTTTCTCAATCTATGTCCCTTTACGATTGGTTTAACCATTGGTTATTGTTTCTTTATCTGCGTCCTTTTACGATTGGTTCATTAACGACTGGATGTTTCTCAATCCGTGCCCCTTTACGATTGGTTCATTAACGATTGGTTGTCTCATTCTTTGTCCCTTTACGATTGGTTCATTAACGATTGGTTGTCTCATTCTGTGTCCCTTTACGATTGGTTCATTAACGATAGGTTGTCTCATTCTGTGTCCTTTTACGATTGGTTCATTAACGACAGGTTGTGTGATATCACTTGATGAGACAATAAAACGGTCCCATAGATCCTTGAGTAGAGTGCTGGTAATAAAACACTTATCGAAGGAAATACTAAATATGGTAAACCGTTTGAAAGATTACGTTTAAACATGATTATTTTAAATAACAGCAGCCTTCTTGCAGAAAGCATCATTTTAACTGAGAGATTTGGGGCCCGATATTTGGACGTTTGTGAGATTATTATTATTATTTTGGATTGTTATTGGTTGAAACAGAATCACTGGGTCTCAATGCTGTTTCAGTCTGCGAGTCTGTGTGTGATAGTGTATGGTAAAGGAGGAGCATATCTGATTGGTCTGTGTGTGATAGTGTATGGTAAAGGAGAAGCATATCTGATTGGTCTGTGTGTGATAGTGTATGGTAAAGGAGGAGCATATCTGATTGGTCTGTGTGTGATAGTGAATGGTAAAGGAGGAGCATATCTGATTGGTCTGTGTATGGTAAAGGAGGAGCATATCTGATTGGTCTGTGTGTGATAGTGTATGGTAAAGGAGGAGCATATCTGATTGGTCTGTGTGTGATAGTGAATGGTAAAGGAGGAGCATATCTGATTGGTCTGTGTGTGATAGTGTATGGTAAAGGAGGAGCATATCTGATTGGTCTGTGTGTGATAGTGTATGGTAAAGGAGGAGCATATCTGATTGGTCTGTGTGTGATAGTGTATGGTAAAGGAGGAGCATATCTGATTGGTCTGTGTGTGATAGTGTATGGTAAAGGAGGAGCATATTTGATTGGTCTGTTGTTTTATGACCCACTTCACTCTCTGTGGTTCACTGTTGGCACATGTTTATGATGCGTACATCTCAGATGGCCTGGCTGGGCCAATCAGGGGTCAGGGGTTAGTTAAGGACAGGTGAAGTCAACTCCAGAGACTGATCTATGGTCGGTTTGGCTGTTTTATTACCTAGAGGTTGTGGTTAGCATTGGAGTTAGTTAAGCTGATCTTAGATATGTGGTTAGGATTGACTCCTACCTTGAGTTGCAGGGATGTGGCAATTAGAAATTGGATGTAAGCAGAGTTGAGGGACTGGACTCCAGGATATTATTGATGATGTGAGGGACTGGACTCCAGGATATTATTGATGATGTGAGGGACTGGACTCCAGGATATTATTGATGATGTGAGGGACTGGACTCCAGGATATTATTGATGATGTGAGGGACTGGACTCCAGGATATTATTTATGATGTGAGGGACTGGACTCCAGGATATTATTGATGATGTGAGGGACTGGACTCCAGGATATTATTTATGATGTGAGGGACTGGACTCCAGGATATTATTGATGATGTGAGGGACTGGACTCCAGGATATTATTGATGATGTGAGGGACTGGACTCCAGGATATTATTGATGATGTGAGGGACTGGACTCCAGGATATTATTTATGATGTGAGGGACTGGACTCCAGGATATTATTGATGAGGTGAGGGACTGGACTCCAGGATATTATTGATGAGGTGAGGGACTGGACTCCAGGATATTATTGATGAGGTGAGGGACTGGACTCCAGGATATTATTGATGAGGTGAGGGACTTCCGGATATTATTGATGATGTCTGTGAGGGTGTGTTTGTGATGGTGTGTCAGGGTGTGTGTGTAAAGGGTTTGTGTAGATGGTGTGTGTGAGGGTGTGTCAGGGTGTGTGTGTAAAGTTTATTTTTTGTAGAGGGTGTGTGTTTGACTGTGTGTCAAGGTGTGTGTGTAAAGGGTTTGTGTAGATGGTGTGTGTGAGGGTGTGTGTGTAAAGGCTACTGGTCCATTTGGGACTCGGTGTTGTAACACATTAGGCATGAACTGAAAGGAAGCTGTTACTCTACCCTCTCTCTATGTCTCTCTCTCTCTTTGTCTCTCTCTCTCTCTCTCTCTCTGTCTCTCTCTCAGGTATTCTGCCGCTGTGTACTCTCTGTTTAGGGCCAAATAGCATTCTAGTTTGCTCTGTTTTTTTGTTAATTCTTTCCAATTTGTCAAGTAATTATCTTTTTGTTTTCTCATGGTTTGGTTGGGTCTAATTGTGTTACCGTTCTGGGGCTCTGTGGGGTGTGTTTGTGTTTGTGAACAGAGCCCCAGGACCAGCTTGCTTAGGGGACTCTTCTCCAGGTTCATCTCTCTGTAGGTGATGGCTTTGTTATGGAAGGTTTGTGAATCACTTCCTTTTAGGTGGTTGTAGAATTTAACGGCTCTTTTCTGGATTTTGATAATTAGTGGGTATCGGCCTAATTCTGCTCTGCATGCATTATTTGGTGTTCTACGTTGTACACGGAGGATATTTTTGCAGAATTCTGCGTGCAGAGTCTCAATTTGGTGTTTGTCCTATTTTGTGAAGTCTTGGTTGGTGAGCGGACCCCAGACCTCACAACCATAAAGGGCAATGGGCTCTATGACTGATTCCAGTGTTTTTAGCCAGATCCTAATTGGTATGTTGAAATTTATGTTACTTTTGATGGCATAGAATGCCCTTCTTGCCTTGTCTCTCAGATCGTTCACAGCTTTGTGGAAGTTACCTGTGGCGCTGATGTTTAGGCCAAGGTATGTATAGTTTTTTGTGTGCTCT
>NC_048579.1:65409578-65437078 GCF_013265735.2 Oncorhynchus mykiss
TCTCTCCTCTTCCTTCCTGCTGCCCACATCTCTCTCTTTCTCTTACTGTTATATCTCTCCTCTTCCTCCCTGCAGCCCACATCTCTCTCTTTCTCTTACTGTTATATCTCTTCTCCTCCTCCCTGCTGCCCACATCTCTCTCTTTCTCTTACTGTTATATCTCTCCTCTTCCTCCCTGCTGCCCACATCTCTCTTTCTCTTACTGTTATATCTCTCCTCTTCTTCCCTACTGCCCACATCTCTCTCTTTCTCTTACTGTTATATCTCTCCTCTTCCTCCATGCAGCCCACATCTCTCTCTTTCTCTTACTGTTATATCTCTCCTCTTCCTCCCTACTGCCCACATCTCTCTCTTTCTCTTACTGTTATATCTCTCCTCTTCCTCCCTGTGGCTCATATCAATTCATTTTAAAGGGTTTTATTAGCATGGGAAACATATGTTTACATTGTGAAAGCCACTGAAATAGATTTTTAAAAAGCAAAGTAAAATGTTTCTCTCTTTCTCTTACTATCATCTCTGATGTCTCTCCTCTGTCTCTCTGGACCTGCCTCTCCTCTGTCTCTCTGGACCTGTCTCTCTGGACCTGCCTCTCCTCTGTCTCTCTGGACCTGTCTCTCTGGACCTGTCTCTCTGGACTGTCTCTCTGGACCTGTCTCTCCTCTGTCTCTCTGGACCTGCCTCTCCTCTGTCTCTCTGGACCTGCCTCTCCTCTGTCTCTCTGGACCTGTCTCTCCTCTGTCTCTCTGGACCTGTCTCTCTGGACCTGTCTCTACACTCTTATAAAAAAATGTGCTATATAGTGTGGACCTGGTCCTAGATCAGTTCCTATACTCTGAGATGCTTTGTCCACTCTGACCCTCTCACTGTGAAGGATTCCCATCAGGCCTAGTGAGTTAGGAGCCTGTTTTCATTGGGGTCTGCTGTGTGCTGTTTCCCCTACAGGCTGGACAACAGGACATATTGCTACCACAGCACAGCACAGCATCCGCTCAGTAGCCGTTACAAACCTGGCACAGCAGCTCCACGTCTCTGTTTGTGTTGGTTCCCATGCAGTGAGACATTGATTGGCTTGTCATAATAAAACCATGTGACTAATCTCTCATTTATGATGGGGATCAATGGAGAGGCTGCCCAGGGACTAGTCTCAATCCATGATACATGATGCAGCCCAGGGACCAGTCTCAATCCATGATACATGATGCAGCCCAGGGACCAGTCTCAATCCATGATACATGATTCAGCCCAGGGACCAGTCTCAATCCATGATACATGATGCAGCCCAGGGACCAGTCTCAATCCATGATACATGATGCAGCCCAGGGACCAGTCTCAATCCATGATACATGATTCAGCCCAGGGACCAGTCTCAATCCATGATACATGATTCAGCCCAGGGACCAGTCTCAATCCATGATACATGATGCAGCCCAGGGACCAGTCTCAATCCATGATACATGATTCAGCCCAGGGACCAGCCTCAATCCATGATGCAGCCCAGGGACCAGCCTCAATCCATGATACATGATGCTGCCCAGGGACCAGCCTCAATCCATGATGCAGCCCAGGGACCAGTCTCAATCCATGATACATGATGCTGCCCAGGGACCAGCCTCAATCCATGATACACGATTCAGCCCAGGGACCAGCCTCAATCCATGATCCAACTGCCTTATGGATCATCAGGTCAGATGTTTTAGTTCTGACAACAGGTACACGGAACAGTGGACGCGTTTTTTAAATGTTAAATGTTACCTTTATTTAACTAGACAAGTCAGACAGAACGGTTAAACAGAATAACATACTGCGGAATCTAGAAATACATGATTTCCATGATTTAAGGGAAAGGGAGAGACCAACAGTAGTCAGTTGTTCAACTGAATGCATTCAACTGAAATGTGTTAACTGCCTTGTTAACTGAACAGTGGGTTAACTGCCTTGTTAACTGAACAGTGGGTTAACTGCCTTGTTAACTGAACAGTGGGTTAACTGCCTTGTTAACTGAACAGTGGGTTAACTGCCTTGTTAACTGAACAGTGGGTTAACTGCCTTGTCAACTGAACAGTGGGTTAACTGCCTTGTCAACTGAACAGTGGGTTAACTGCCTTGTTAACTGAACAGTGGGTTAACTGCCTTGTTAACTGAACAGTGGGTTAACTGCCTTGTCAACTGAACAGTGGGTTAACTGCCTTGTTAACTGAACAGTGGGTTAACTGCCTTGTTAACTGAACAGTGGGTTAACTGCCTTGTCAACTGAACAGTGGGTTAACTGCCTTGTTAACTGAACAGTGGGTTAACTGCCTTGTCAACTGAACAGTGGGTTAACTACCTTGTTAACTGAACAGTGGGTTAACTGCCTTGTCAACTGAACAGTGGGTTAACTGCCTTGTCAACTGAACAGTGGGTTAACTGCCTTGTTAACTGAACAGTGGGTTAACTGCCTTGTTAACTGAACAGTGGGTTAACTGCCTTGTTAACTGAACAGTGGGTTAACTGCCTTGTTGACTGAACAGTGGGTTAACTGCCTTGTTAACTGAACAGTGGGTTAACTGCCTTGTCAACTGAACAGTGGGTTAACTGCCTTGTTAACTGAACAGTGGGTTAACTGCCTTGTTAACTGAACAGTGGGTTAAGTGCCTTGTTCAGCGGCAGACCGACAGTTTTTTACTTTGACAGCTCGGGGATTCGATCCGGCAACCTTTCGGTTACTGGCCCAACGCTCTAACCACTTTATATTCCCAAAGCATGTTTAGGTATTTTTATTCTTCCTCATTACAAGACTAGGTCAGCCTCCCAAAGGGCTCTCTAATCCCTATATAGTGCACTATTTTGGACCAGAAGTAGTGGACTACATAGGAAATAGGGTGTCATTTGGGAGGCAGTTTAGGATACTGGAGATGAGCCAGTATGTACTGTATATTATCAAATGGATAAATCAATAGGATAAAACACATCTGCTATACAGCTGACTTCCTGTTGGGGTTTGGGGAAATCATATATACATTCTATGAATTATACTTCAATTATATGAAGTATACATACATTATATATGAATTATACATCAAGTATATGAATTATATATACATTCTATGAATTATAAATCAATTATATGAATTATACATACATTACATATAAATTATATGAATTATACATACATTATATATAAATTCTATGAATTATACATATATTATATGAATTATACATAAAGTATATATAAATTATATAAATTACACATCCATGATATATAAATTATATGAATTATACATCCATTATATATACATTATATATAGCATATGGATGGATGTGTGTCTGAGTGTGTTAGCCCAGTTAGCATATGGATGTGTGTCTGAGTGTGTTAACCCAGTTAGCATATGGATGTGTGTTTGAGTGTGTTAACCCAGTTAGCATATGGATGTGTGTCTGAGTGTGTTAGCCCAGTTAGCATATGGATGTGTGTCTGAGTGTGTTAGCCCAGTTAGCATATGGATGTGTGTCTGAGTGTGTTAGCCCAGTTAGCATATGGATGTGTGTCTGAGTGTGTTAACCCAGTTAGCATATGGATGTGTGTCTGAGTGTGTTAGCCCAGTTAGCATATGGATGTGTGTCTGAGTGTGTTAGCCCAGTTAGCATATGGATGTGTGTCTGAGTGTGTTAGCCCAGTTAGCATATGGATGTGTGTCTGAGTGTGTTAACCCAGTTAGCATATGGATGTGTGTTTCTGTGTATGAACAGGGCTAGCGGAGGAAGAGGAGGAGAGTGAGTGGCTGCTGCCAACATACTGACTCAACTACAGCCACTTTAATAATGGAAAAATTGATGTAAAAAATGTATCACTAGCCACTTTAAACAATGCCACTTAAAATAATGTTTACATACCCTACATTACTCATCTCATATGTATATGTATATACTGTCCTCTATATCATCGACTGTATCCTTATGTAATAAATGTATCACTAGCCACTTTAAACAATGCCACTTTTATATGTTTACATACCCTACATTACTCATCTCATATGTATATACTGTACTCTATACCATCTACTGCATCTTGCCTATGCCGTTCTGTACCATCACTCATTCATATATCTTTATGTACATATTCTTCATCGCTTTACACTTGTGTGTATAAGAGAGCGAGAAAGAGAGAGAGAGAGACAGAGAGAGAGAGAAAGAGACAGAGACAGAGACAGAGAGAGAGACATAGAGAGAGAGAGGGGTGTGTAAAGTGAGATGGAGTGAGAAGGGAAGAGTTGACTGAGTGGAGAATTGACTGAGTGGTAGCTGACTGAGTGGCAGCTCATATGGGTGGGGGAGAGAGGGGAAGGAGGGATGAGGAGGGAGGTTATGAAATGAGGTCAGTGAGCGGGAGGAGAGGAGGGAGGGAGAGACAGAGGAGAGGAGGGAGAGAGAGAGGGAGTCTCCACAGGGATTGGTCAGTGTCAGTTCAAGGAGCGAGTGAGTTACTGCCCTTGTCTACTGCCCTTGTGAGTGTGTATGTGTGTGTGTGTGTGTGTGTGTATGTGCACGCTGCAAATACGTCTGTGTGTAGTCTCTGTGTGTGTGTGTGTGTGTGTGTGTGTGTGTGTGTCAGTTACACATACAGGTCAGTACATAAACACAACAAGTAGGTGGGAAAGGCGTTGTGCCGTGAGGTGATGCTCCTCTCACCAGGTTTTCTGTTCAATTCAATTCATCAATTACTCATTCAATTCACTAATCAATTCATCAATTACTCATTCAATTCACTAATCAATTTATCATAAAAAACATAAAAACACCAAATAATGTATGCAGAGCAGAATTAGGCCGATATCCACTAATTATCAAAATCCAGAAAAGAGATGTTAAATTCTACAACCACCTAAAAGGAAGCGATTCCCAAACCTTCCATAACAAAGCCATCACCTACAGAGAGATGAACCTGGAGAAGAGTCCCCTAAGCAAGCTGGTCCTGGGGCTCTGTTCACAAACACAAACACACCCCACAGAGCCCCAGGACAGCAACCCAATTAGATCCAATCAAATCATGAGAAAACAAAAAGATAATTACTTGACACATTGGAAAGAATTAACAAAAAAACAGAGCAAACTAGAATGCTATTTGGCCCTAAACAGAGAGTACACAGTGGCACCTGACCACTGTGACTGACCCAAAATTAAGAAAAGCTTTGACTATGTACAGACTCAGTGAGCATAGCCTTGCTATTGAGAAAGGCCGCCGTAGGCAGACATGGCTCTCAAGAGAAGACAGGCTATGTGCTCACTGCCCACAAAATGAGGTGGAAACTGAGCTGCACTTCCTAACCTCCTGCCCAATGCATGGTTTGTGACCTGTTGCCACAAGAAAAGGGCAACCAGTGAAGAACAAACACCATTGTAAATACAACCCATATTTATGTTTATTTATTTTCCCTTTTGTACTTTAACCATTTGTACATTGTTAAAACACTGTATATACACATAGTGCCTTTGTAATGTCTTCATTTTTTTGTAACTTCAGTGAATGTAATGTTTACTGTTCACTTTTATTGTTTATTTCACTTTTGAATATTATCTACTTCACTTGCTTTGGTAATGTTAACATATGTTTCCCATGCCAATAAAGCCCCTTGAATTGAGAGAGAGAGAGAGAGAGAGAGAGAGAGAGAGAGAGAGAGAGAGAGAACATGTAAACATGGAATGTAGTAAGGTAATTTGGAGGTTTTGTAGACCGGAACAGACATTTTGCACAGCTAATTATCACTAGGCGGTGTTCAGAATGGATTTTATGTCCCAAATGGCAGCCTATTTAGTATACAGTCCACTGCTTTTGACCAGGGCCCATAGAGCTGTGTAAAGGGATCTGGGTGCCATTTAGGACCAAGCCCAAGTCATGTATCACTACAAGAAACAGATTCATTTTGACTGTTTGTCTTTAGGCGCTGTAAGGAACACTTAACTGCAGTTAAATATAGAACTGCCTTTGGATGACAACTGAGCCACTCACCATCACCATCAGACTTTAAACCATCTCAATCTCATCTTCATCAGTAAAGCAATGAGTGGATGAATGATTGATCCGATTCCTAGTTGATTTCTGCAAGGATTCACTCACTGCTGGAATTACTGATGTCTCCTCCTCCTCAGTCCTTCATCCCTTTATCCTCATCCCTCCATCCCTCTATCCTCATCCCTCCATCCTCTCCTCATCCCTCTATCTTCTCCTCCTCATCCCTCTATCCTCTCCTCCTCATCCCTCTATCCTCTCTTCCTCATCCCTCCATCCCTCTATCCTCTCCTCCTCATCCCCCATCCCTCTATCATCTCCTCCTCATCCCTCCATCCTCTCCTCCTCCTCAGCCCTTCATCCCTTTATCCTCATCCCTCTATCCTCTCCTCCTCAACCCTCTATCCTCTCCTCCTCATCCCTCTATCCTCTCCTCCTCATCCCTCTATCCTCTCCTCCTCATCCCTAAATCCTCTCCTCCTCATCCCTCCATCCTCTCCTCCTCATCCCTCTATCCTCTCCTCCTCATCCCTCTATCCTCTCATCCTCATCCCTCTATCCTTTCCTCCTCATCCCTCTATCCTCTCCTCCTCATCCCTCTATCCTCTCCTCCTCATCCCTATATCCTCTCCTCCTCATCCCTCTATCCTTTCCTCCTCATCCCTTTATCCTCTCCTCCTCGTCCCTCCATCCCTCTATCCTCTCCTCCTCATCCCTATATCCTCTCCTCCTCGTCCCCTTTATCCTCTCCTCCTCATCCCTCCGTCCCTCTATCCTCTCCTCCTCGTCCCTCCATCCCTCTATCCTTTTCTCAATCCCTCTATCCTCTCCTCCTCGTCCCTCCATCCCTCTATCCTTTCCTCAATCCCTCTATCCTCTCCTCCTCGTCCCTCCATCCCTCTATCCTTTTCTCAATCCCTCTATCCTCTCCTCCTCGTCCCTCCATCCCTCTATCCTCTCCTCCTCATCCCTCCATCCCTCTATCCTTTTCTCAATCCCTCTATCCTCTCCTCCTCGTCCCTCCATCCCTCTATCCTTTCCTCAATCCCTCTATGCTCTCCTCCTCGTCCCTCCATCCCTCTATCCTTTCCTCAATCCCTCTATCCTCTCCTCCTCATCCCTCCATCCCTCTATCCTTTTCTCAATCCCTCTATCCTCTCCTCCTCGTCCCTCCATCCCTCTATCCTCTCCTCCTCATCCCTCCATCCCTCTATCCTCTCCTCTCCTCCATCACAAAATGAGTGATATTTTTCGCCTTTCTGGTTCCTGAGGATAATGAAGTGATATTAATTGAATATAGTGACAGATCGGCTGTGAGTTTTAACCTTTAAAGAAACCACAGTCTGAGTCTCTCCACACACACACACACACACACACACACACACACACACACACACACACACACACACACACACACACACACACACATACACACACACACACACTGGCTCGCTGCTCAGATGAATCCATCTGCTGTCTTATTCAATGGTTTGAATGTTATTAGAGAGAATGACTTCAGCGGTGATTAAGAGCCTGTGTGTGTGTGTGTGTGTGTGTGTGTGTCTGTGTCTGTGTCTGTGTCTGTGTCTGTGTCTGTGTCTGTGTGTGTGTGTGTGTGTGTGTGTGTGTGTGTGTGTGTTTATTACTACAGACACTAACCAGGTTTCCATCCAACCTTTTTCTGTGGGTAAAGTACATGTTGGATAAAAACCATCAGTACAGGCCTGATGAAAACAGCACATTTATCTGTCAACTTTACAAAAGTCAAAACAAGACAAAATACGCTACACAAAGTGGGATGTTTCTGTGACAGTAACATTAATTATGTGAGAAAACGAGGTAGAAACACCTTTCTGGGTAAATATTGACATAATACCCGTATTGAAGTAAACCCTGGAGTAACGTGATGACATGCTGTTTGGTCGTCCCACTACGACTCAGATGAAATAAGTGATGACATGGTGTTTGGTCGTCCCACTACGACTCAGATGAAATAAGTGATGACATGGTGTTTGGTCGTCCCACTACGACTCAGATGAAATAAGTGATGACATGCTGTTTGGTCGTCCCACTACGACTCAGATGAAATAAGTGATGACATGGTGTTTGGTCGTCCCACTACGACTCAGATGAAATAAGTGATGACATGGTGTTTGGTCGTCCCACTACGACTCAGATTAAATAAGTGATGACATGGTGTTTGGTCGTCCCACTACGACTCAGATGAAATAAGTGATGACATGGTGTTTGATCGTCCCACTACGACTCAGATGAAATAAGTGATGACATGGTGTTTGGTTGTCCCACTACGACTCAGATTAAATAAGTGATGACATGCTGTTTGGTCGTCCCACTACGACTCAGATTAAATAAGTGATGACATGCTGTTTGGTCGTCCCACTACGACTCAGGAAACCATGCAGTTTATTAGGCTACAGATGAAATAAGTGATGACATGGTGTTTGGTCGTCCCACTACGACTCAGATTAAATAAGTGATGACATGGTGTTTGGTCGTCCCACTACGACTCAGGAAACCATGCAGTTTATTAGGCTACAGATGAAATAAGTGATGATGAACTTCACAGGGAGGTCAAAGTGCAGTGATGAACTTGATGCTCCTTTCCAATAAATATAGAGGCTCATTTTGGTGACATGATGATCGATGCTTGACAAATAAAAATAATCTATCTCTTTTGTCCATAATAATCTCATCATGTAGGATATACCCTGGACTCCCCAATGGCGTGGTGGTCTAAGGCACTGCATCTCAGTGCAAGAGGCGTCACTACAGTCCCTGGTTTGAATCCAGGCCAGAATCACATCCGGCCCTGCCCAGTTACATAAAGGTTAAATATAATAAACCCGCACTAAATGTTAGTGACAAAAGGTGAAAATGCGATGGAAACCCATTTATTCGAACCGTGTTGGTTATTTTGATGTGCGCTACGTCATCACACACAGACTTCTATCACAACGACTCAATTGGATGGAAAATGTGAGGATTCTATTTATGAGGATTCTATTTATGAGGATTCTATTTATGAGGATTCTATTTGTGAGGATTCTATTTATGAGGATTCTATTTGTGAGGATTATATTTGTGAGGATTCTATTTATGAGGATTCTATTTATGAGGATTCTATTTATGAGGATTCTATTTGTGAGGATTCTATTTATGAGGATTCTATTTATGAGGATTCTATTTGTGAGGATTCTATTTATGAGGATTCTATTTATGAGGATTCTATTTATGAGGATTCTATTTGTGAGGATTCTATTTATGAGGATTCTATTTATGAGGATTCTATTTGTGAGGATTCTATTTATGAGGATTCTATTTATGAGGATTCTATTTGTGAGGATTCTATTTGTGAGGATTCTATTTGTGAGGATTCTATTTATGAGGATTCTAGAATATTGACGTGAAAATTCTGTCGACAACTGGATGGTAAATCTTGCTGTTGTTTTTCAGTTATCTCCACCACTACGGCTCTGCTTTATCCCTCTTTTAACTCGGTCCCCAGATCAGCGTTAGGCTGGGTTTAGACATGGAGTACTGTGCAGAGAGATTAGGCATGGAGGGTCTTAGAACAGTGTCAATACATGATGAGTAGAGATGTCTTACACTATTATTGGAGTATGACATGTACAGTACTTTGTTTCTGGTTGTAATCTAGCTGACACATGGAGAACTTGGGGTAAATCTCTCTGTATCTGTCACACACACTCACTCTCTCTCTCTCTCTCTCTCTCACTCTCCTTTTTTGTCTTTTCTACCTCTCCTCTCCTCCTCTTCCCTCTCTCTCTCTCTCTCTCTCTCTCTCTTCTTCCTTCTCTCTCTTCTTCCCTCTCTCTCTCCTACTCTCTCTCTTCTTCCCTCTCTCTCTCTCTTCTTCCCTTTCTCTCTCTCTCTTCTTCCCTCTCTCTCTCTCTCTCTCTCTCTCTCTCCTACTCTCTCTCTCCATCTCTCCTCCTCTCTGTCTCTTCTTCCCTCTCTCTCTCTCTCTCTTCTTCCCTCTCTCTCTCTCTCTCTCTCTCTCTCTCTCTCTCTCTCTCTCTCTCACTCTCCTTTTTTGTCTTTTCTACCTCTCCTCTCCTCTCCTCCTCTTCCCTCTCTCTCTCTCTCTCTTCTTCCTTCTCTCTCTTCTTCCCTCTCTCTCTCTCTCTCTTCTTCCCTTTCTCTCTCTCTCTTCTTCCCTCTCTCTTCTCCTCTCTCTCTCTCTTCTTCCCTCTCTCTCTTCTTCCCTCTCTCTCCATCTCTCCTCTTCTCTGTCTCTTCTACCCTTTCTCTCCCCCCCCCTCTCTCTCTCTCTCTCTCGCTCTCTCTCTCCAGTCCAACCCCTTTCAGATCAAGGCTGCTCTTCTGCACTGAATGTCTCTCTGTCTGCCTGACTGTCTGTTAAAATAAAAGCAATACTGTAGGATAGTTGTGTTGTTTCATTTAGTCAGGATTAAATTGGCAACGGAGTCGGACTGGTCTGACTTCCACAATCTGAATGGCAATAAGCAACCTGTCCCTAAACTAACTCCACTAAATAGATCAAGATTACATAGATGTTCCCAATGGCCCCGTTCCGCCACTGGTACCCCACATCTCAAGTCACCCTGCTCACCCCTCTCCCCCTTCTCTCCTCCTTTCAGGCTCCGACTACTCCCCCCCACCGCTGCCGGTGGTGGCGCCCAGTCTGAACGATACCAGCGTTGCAGATGGAGGAGGCGGCGTGGGTGGCGTCACAGCCCTGGGTGGAAGTGGAGGTGGGCGCGGGCCCCTGGAGGCCGTGGTCGGAGGGGCGGTGGTGGGGCTAGCGGCAGAGCACATCCCCAGCGGCCCCGGGGCGGCCCTCACCTGGCAGGCGGCCATCGAGGCGGCGCGGCAGGCCAAGCAGATGGGGAACGCGGGCGCACCCATCTGCACAGCCAGCTCCACACAGAGGAAGAGGCAGCACTACACCAACAAGCCCAAGAAACCCATCAACACAGCCCCAACCAGACCTCCCAGAGCCCTGCTCTGCCTCACCCTCAAGAACCCCATCCGCAGAGCATGCATCAGCATCGTGGAGTGGAAGTATCCTCTATTATATATAGTGGTGTCAACTGGTTTATTATATATAGTGATGGTGTGAACTGGTTTATTATATATATATATAGTGGTGTGAGCTGGTTTATTATATATAGTGATGGTGTGAACTGGTTTATTATATAGTGATGGTGTGAACTGGTTTATTATATATAGTGATGGTGTGAACTGGTTTATTATATATAGTGATGGTGTGAACTGGTTTATTATATATAGTGGTGGTGTGAACTGGTTTATTATATATAGTGGTGGTGTGAACTGGTTTATTATATATAGTGGTGGTGTGAACTGGTTTATTATATATAGTGGTGTGAACTGGTTTATTATATATAGTGATGGTGTGAACTGGTTTATTATATATAGTGATGGTGTGAACTGGTTTATTAAATATAGTGATGGTGTGAACTGGTTTGATTGACTATTCTACACCACTGCTAAACCAATAGGATACATTTTTATTGTTTATAAGTAATAAATGGAATTGATATATTTTAGGAACTCAGTCGGGCCTCCACCCCTGTCAAAATGTGTAGAATCGTGAACAGTGTGAACAGCGTGAACAGGGTGAACAGGGCAAACAGCGTGAACAGCGTGAACAGGGTGAACAGCGTGAACAGGGTGAACAGCGTGAACAGCGTGAACAGGGTGAACAGGGCAAACAGCGTGAACAGGGTGAACAGGGCAAACAGCGTGAACAGCGTGAACAGGGTGAACAGCGTGAACAGGGTGAACAGGGCAAACAGCGTGAACAGCGTGAACAGGGTGAACAGGGCAAACAGCGTGAACAGCGTGAACAGGGTGAACAGCGTGAACAGGGTGAACAGGGCAAACAGCGTGAACAGCGTGAACAGGGTGAACAGGGCAAACAGCATGAACAGCGTGAACAGGGTGAACAGCGTGAACAGCGTGAACAGCGTGAACAGGGTGAACAGGGCAAACAGCGTGAACAGGGTGAACAGGGCAAACAGCGTGAACAGCGTGAACAGGGTGAACAGGGCAAACAGCGTGAACAGCGTGAACAGGGTGAACAGCGTGAACAGGGTGAACAGCGTGAACAGCGTGAACAGGGTGAACAGCGTGAACAGCGTGAACAGCGTGAACAGCGTGAACAGTTTGGGGTTGTATGGGTTGAAGGGTGGGGGTTTGTTACTAAATGACATTATGCATCCGGACCTTTGGCAACAAGGACATGTGTGTTTCCCGGACCTTCTCAGAAAGTGATAGAACACCCTGTTACATGCTGTATTATCACAGCTTTGCATCATAATACCTGTATACTTTACCCACACACAGAGAGTTGGCTAGTTATGGTGGAGTTGGCTAGATACGGTTGAGTTGGCTAGATATGGTGGAGTTGGCTAGATATGGTTGAGTTGGCTAGATATGGTGGAGTTGGCTAGATACGGTTGAGTTGGCTAGATACGGTTGAGTTGGCTAGATACGGTTGAGTTGGCTAGTTATGGTGGAGTTGGGTAGATATGGTTGAGTTGGCTAGATATGGTTGAGTTGGCTAGATACGTTGAGTTGGCTAGATATGGTGGAGTTGGCTAGATACGTTGAGTTGGCTAGATATGGTTGAGTTGGCTAGTTATGGTTGAGTTGGCTAGATACGCTTGAGTTGGCTAGATATGGTTGAGTTGGCTAGATATGGTTGAGTTGGCTAGATACGGTTGAGTTGGCTAGATATGGTTGAGTTGGCTAGATACGTTGAGTTGGCTAGATACGGTTGAGTTGGCCAGATACGGTTGAGTTGGCTAGATATGGTTGAGTTGGCTAGATACGGTTGAGTTGGCTAGATATGGTGGAGTTGGCTAGATACGGTTGAGTTGGTTAGATATGGTGGAGTTGGCTAGATACGTTGAGTTGGCTAGATACGGTTGAGTTGGCTAGATATGGTTGAGTTGGCTAGATATGGTTGAGTTGGCTAGATACGGTTGAGTTGGCTAGATATGGTGGAGTTGGCTAGATATGGTTGAGTTGGCTAGATACGGTTGAGTTGGCTAGATATGGTTGAGTTGGCTAGATACGTTGAGTTGGCTAGATACGGTTGAGTTGGCTAGATATGGTGGAGTTGGCTAGATATGGTGGAGTTGGCTAGTTATGGTGGAGTTGGCTAGATACGGTTGAGTTGGCTAGATATGGTTGAGTTGGCTAGATACGTTGAGTTGGCTAGATACAGTAGAGTTGGCTAGATACGGTTGAGTTGGCTAGATATGGTTGAGTTGGCTAGATATGGTGGAGTTGGCTAGATACGTTGAGTTGGCTAGATACAGTAGAGTTGGCTAGATACGGTTGAGTTGGCTAGATACGGTTGAGTTGGCTAGATATGGTGGAGTTGGCTAGTTATGGTTGAGTTGGCAAGATACGGTTGAGTTGGCCAGATATGTTGAGTTGGCTAGATACGGTTGAGTTGGCTAGATATGGTTGAGTTGGCTAGATACGGTTGAGTTGGCTATATACGTTGAGTTGGCTAGATACGGTGGAGTTGGCTAGATATGGTGGAGTTGGCTAGATACGTTGAGTTGGTTAGATACAGTAGAGTTGGCTAGATACGGTTGAGTTGGCTAGATATGGTTGAGTTGGCTAGTTATGGTTGAGTTGGCTAGATACGGTTGAGTTGGCTAGATACGGTTGAGTTGGCCAAATATGTTGAGTTGGCTAGATACGGTTGAGTTGGCCAGATATGTTGAGTTGGCTAGATACGGTTGAGTTGGCTAGTTATGGTTGAGTTGGCTAGATATGGTTGAGTTGGCTAGATACGGTTGAGTTGGCTAGATATGGTTGAGTTGGCTAGATACGGTTGAGTTGGCTAGATACGGTTGAGTTGGCTAGATACGTTGAGTTGGCTAGATACGGTTGAGTTGGCTAGATATGGTTGAGTTGGCTAGATACGGTTGAGTTGGCTAGATACGGTTGAGTTGGCTAGATACGGTTGAGTTGGCTAGATACGGTTGAGTTGGCTAGATACGTTGAGTTGGCTAGATACGTTGAGTTGGCTAGATACGTTGAGTTGGCTAGATACGGTTGAGTTGGCTAGATATGGTTGAGTTGGCTAGATACGGTTGAGTTGGCTAGATACGGTTGAGTTGGCAAGATACGGTTGAGTTGGCTAGATACGGTTGAGTTGGCTAGATACGGTTGAGTTGGCTAGATACGGTTGAGTTGGCTAGATACGGTTGAGTTGGCTAGATATGGTTGAGTTGGCTAGATACGGTTGAGTTGGCTAGATACGGTTGAGTTGGCTAGATACGGTTGAGTTGGCTAGATATGGTTGAGTTGGCTAGATACGGTTGAGTTGGCTAGATACGGTTGAGTTGGCTAGATACGGTTGAGTTGGCTAGATACGGTTGAGTTGGCTAGATACGTTGAGTTGGCTAGATACGGTTGAGTTGGCTAGATACGGTTGAGTTGGCTAGATACGTTGAGTTGGCTAGATACGGTTGAGTTGGCCAGATATGTTGAGTTGGCTAGATACGTTGAGTTGGCTAGATACGGTTGAGTTGGCCAGATATGTTGAGTTGGCTAGATACGGTTGAGTTGGCCAGATATGGTTGAGTTGGCTAGATACGGTTGAGTTGGCTAGATACGGTTGAGTTGGCTAGATATGTTGAGTTGGCTAGATACGGTTGAGTTGGCCAGATATGTTGAGTTGGCTAGATATGGTTGAGTTGGCTAGATACGGTTGAGTTGGCTAGATATGGTTGAGTTGGCTAGTTATGGTTGAGTTGGCTAGATACGGTTGAGTTGGCTAGATACGGTTGAGTTGGCTAGATACGTTGAGTTGGCTAGATACGGTTGAGTTGGCTAGATATGGTTGAGTTGGCTAGATACGGTTGAGTTGGCTAGATATGGTTGAGTTGGCTAGATACGGTTGAGTTGGCTAGATACGGTTGAGTTGGCTAGATACGGTTGAGTTGGCTAGATACGTTGAGTTGGCTAGATACGTTGAGTTGGCTAGATACGTTGAGTTGGCTAGATACGGTTGAGTTGGCTAGATATGGTTGAGTTGGCTAGATACGGTTGAGTTGGCTAGATATGGTTGAGTTGGCTAGATACGGTTGAGTTGGCTAGATACGGTTGAGTTGGCTAGATACGGTTGAGTTGGCTAGATACGGTTGAGTTGGCTAGATATGGTTGAGTTGGCTAGATACGGTTGAGTTGGCTAGATACGGTTGAGTTGGCTAGATACGGTTGAGTTGGCTAGATACGGTTGAGTTGGCTAGATACGGTTGAGTTGGCTTGATATGATTGAGTTGGCTAGATACGTTGAGTTGGCTAGATACGGTTGAGTTGGCTAGATACGTTGAGTTGGCTAGATACGGTTGAGTTGGCTTGATATGATTGAGTTGGCTAGATACGGTTGAGTTGGCTAGATACGTTGAGTTGGCTAGATACGGTTGAGTTGGCCAGATACGGTTGAGTTGGCTAGATATGGTTGAGTTGGCTAGATACGGTTGAGTTGGCTAGATATGGTGGAGTTGGCTAGATACGGTTGAGTTGGTTAGATATGGTGGAGTTGGCTAGATACGTTGAGTTGGCTAGATACGGTTGAGTTGGCTAGATATGGTTGAGTTGGCTAGATATGGTTGAGTTGGCTAGATACGGTTGAGTTGGCTAGATATGGTGGAGTTGGCTAGATATGGTTGAGTTGGCTAGATACGGTTGAGTTGGCTAGATATGGTTGAGTTGGCTAGATACGTTGAGTTGGCTAGATACGGTTGAGTTGGCTAGATATGGTGGAGTTGGCTAGATATGGTGGAGTTGGCTAGTTATGGTGGAGTTGGCTAGATACGGTTGAGTTGGCTAGATATGGTTGAGTTGGCTAGATACGTTGAGTTGGCTAGATACAGTAGAGTTGGCTAGATACGGTTGAGTTGGCTAGATATGGTTGAGTTGGCTAGATATGGTGGAGTTGGCTAGATACGTTGAGTTGGCTAGATACAGTAGAGTTGGCTAGATACGGTTGAGTTGGCTAGATACGGTTGAGTTGGCTAGATATGGTGGAGTTGGCTAGTTATGGTTGAGTTGGCTAGATACGGTTGAGTTGGCCAGATATGTTGAGTTGGCTAGATACGGTTGAGTTGGCTAGATATGGTTGAGTTGGCTAGATACGGTTGAGTTGGCTATATACGTTGAGTTGGCTAGATACGGTGGAGTTGGCTAGATATGGTGGAGTTGGCTAGATACGTTGAGTTGGTTAGATACAGTAGAGTTGGCTAGATATGGTTGAGTTGGCTAGATATGGTTGAGTTGGCTAGTTATGGTTGAGTTGGCTAGATACGGTTGAGTTGGCTAGATACGGTTGAGTTGGCCAAATATGTTGAGTTGGCTAGATACGGTTGAGTTGGCCAGATATGTTGAGTTGGCTAGATACGGTTGAGTTGGCTAGATATGGTTGAGTTGGCTAGATATGGTTGAGTTGGCTAGATACGGTTGAGTTGGCTAGATATGGTTGAGTTGGCTAGATACGGTTGAGTTGGCTAGATACGGTTGAGTTGGCTAGATACGTTGAGTTGGCTAGATACGGTTGAGTTGGCTAGATATGGTTGAGTTGGCTAGATACGGTTGAGTTGGCTAGATACGGTTGAGTTGGCTAGATACGGTTGAGTTGGCTAGATACGGTTGAGTTGGCTAGATACGTTGAGTTGGCTAGATACGTTGAGTTGGCTAGATACGTTGAGTTGGCTAGATACGGTTGAGTTGGCTAGATATGGTTGAGTTGGCTAGATACGGTTGAGTTGGCTAGATATGGTTGAGTTGGCAAGATACGGTTGAGTTGGCTAGATACGGTTGAGTTGGCTAGATACGGTTGAGTTGGCTAGATACGGTTGAGTTGGCTAGATACGGTTGAGTTGGCTAGATATGGTTGAGTTGGCTAGATACGGTTGAGTTGGCTAGATACGGTTGAGTTGGCTAGATACGGTTGAGTTGGCTAGATATGGTTGAGTTGGCTAGATACGGTTGAGTTGGCTAGATACGGTTGAGTTGGCTAGATACGGTTGAGTTGGCTAGATACGGTTGAGTTGGCTAGATACGTTGAGTTGGCTAGATACGGTTGAGTTGGCTAGATACGGTTGAGTTGGCTAGATACGTTGAGTTGGCTAGATACGGTTGAGTTGGCCAGATATGTTGAGTTGGCTAGATACGTTGAGTTGGCTAGATACGGTTGAGTTGGCCAGATATGTTGAGTTGGCTAGATACGGTTGAGTTGGCCAGATATGGTTGAGTTGGCTAGATACGGTTGAGTTGGCTAGATACGGTTGAGTTGGCCAAATATGTTGAGTTGGCTAGATACGGTTGAGTTGGCCAGATATGTTGAGTTGGCTAGATATGGTTGAGTTGGCTAGATACGGTTGAGTTGGCTAGATATGGTTGAGTTGGCTAGATACGTTGAGTTGGCTAGATACGTTGAGTTGGCTAGATACGGTTGAGTTGGCTAGATATGGTTGAGTTGGCTAGATACGGTTGAGTTGGCTAGATATGGTTGAGTTGGCTAGATACGGTTGAGTTGGCTAGATACGGTTGAGTTGGCTAGATACGGTTGAGTTGGCTAGATACGGTTGAGTTGGCTAGATACGGTTGAGTTGGCTAGATATGGTTGAGTTGGCTAGATACGGTTGAGTTGGCTAGATACGGTTGAGTTGGCTAGATACGGTTGAGTTGGCTAGATACGGTTGAGTTGGCTAGATACGGTTGAGTTGGCTTGATATGATTGAGTTGGCTAGATACGTTGAGTTGGCTAGATACGGTTGAGTTGGCTAGATACGTTGAGTTGGCTAGATACGGTTGAGTTGGCTTGATATGATTGAGTTGGCTAGATACGGTTGAGTTGGCTAGATACGGTTGAGTTGGCTAGTTATGGTGGAGTTGGCTAGATACGGTTGAGTTGGCTAGATATGGTTGAGTTGGCTAGATACGCTTGAGTTGGCTAGATACGTTGAGTTGGCTAGATACGTTGAGTTGGCTAGATACGTTGAGTTGGCTAGATACGGTTGAGTTGGCTAGATACGGTTGAGTTGGCCAGATATGTTGAGTTGGCTAAATACAGTAGAGTTGACTAGATACGGTTGAGTTGGCTAGATATGGTGGAGTTGGCTAGATACAGTTGAGTTGGCTAGATACGGTTGAGTTGGCTAGATACGGTTGAGTTGGCTAGATACGGTTGAGTTGGCTAGATATGGTTGAGTTGGCTAGATACGGTTGAGTTGGCTAGATACGGTTGAGTTGGCTAGATACGGTTGAGTTGGCTAGATATGGTTGAGTTGGCTAGATACGGTTGAGTTGGCTAGATACGTTGAGTTGGCTAGATATGGTGGAGTTGGCTAGATACGTTGAGTTGGCTAGATACGGTTGAGTTGGCTAGATATGGTTGAGTTGGCTAGATACGGTTGAGTTGGCTAGATACGGTTGAGTTGGCTAGATACGGTTGAGTTGGCTAGACATGGTTGAGTTGGCTAGATACGGTTGAGTTGGCTAGATACGTTGAGTTGGCTAGATATGGTGGAGTTGGCTAGATACGTTGAGTTGGCTAGATACGGTTGAGTTGGCTAGATATGGTGGAGTTGGCTAGATATGGTGGAGTTGGCTAGATATGGTGGAGTTGGCTAGATATGGTGGAGTTGGCTAGATACGTTGAGTTGGCTAGATATGGTGGAGTTGGCTAGATATGGTTGAGTTGGCTAGATACGGTTGAGTTGGCTAGATATGGTTGAGTTGGCTAGTTATGGTTGAGTTGGCTAGATACGGTTGAGTTGGCTAGATACGGTTGAGTTGGCTAGATACGGTTGAGTTGGCTAGATACGTTGAGTTGGCTAGATACGGTTGAGTTGGCTAGATATGGTTGAGTTGGCTAGATACGGTTGAGTTGGCTAGATATGGTTGAGTTGGCTAGATACGGTTGAGTTGGCTAGATACGGTTGAGTTGGCTAGATACGGTTGAGTTGGCTAGATACGTTGAGTTGGCTAGATACGTTGAGTTGGCTAGATACGTTGAGTTGGCTAGATACGGTTGAGTTGGCTAGATATGGTTGAGTTGGCTAGATACGGTTGAGTTGGCTAGATATGGTTGAGTTGGCTAGATACGGTTGAGTTGGCTAGATACGGTTGAGTTGGCTAGATACGGTTGAGTTGGCTAGATACGGTTGAGTTGGCTAGATATGGTTGAGTTGGCTAGATACGGTTGAGTTGGCTAGATACGGTTGAGTTGGCTAGATACGGTTGAGTTGGCTAGATACGGTTGAGTTGGCTAGATACGGTTGAGTTGGCTTGATATGATTGAGTTGGCTAGATACGTTGAGTTGGCTAGATACGGTTGAGTTGGCTAGATACGTTGAGTTGGCTAGATACGGTTGAGTTGGCTTGATATGATTGAGTTGGCTAGATACGGTTGAGTTGGCTAGATACGTTGAGTTGGCTAGATACGGTTGAGTTGGCCAGATACGGTTGAGTTGGCTAGATATGGTTGAGTTGGCTAGATACGGTTGAGTTGGCTAGATATGGTGGAGTTGGCTAGATACGGTTGAGTTGGTTAGATATGGTGGAGTTGGCTAGATACGTTGAGTTGGCTAGATACGGTTGAGTTGGCTAGATATGGTTGAGTTGGCTAGATATGGTTGAGTTGGCTAGATACGGTTGAGTTGGCTAGATATGGTGGAGTTGGCTAGATATGGTTGAGTTGGCTAGATACGGTTGAGTTGGCTAGATATGGTTGAGTTGGCTAGATACGTTGAGTTGGCTAGATACGGTTGAGTTGGCTAGATATGGTGGAGTTGGCTAGATATGGTGGAGTTGGCTAGTTATGGTGGAGTTGGCTAGATACGGTTGAGTTGGCTAGATATGGTTGAGTTGGCTAGATACGTTGAGTTGGCTAGATACAGTAGAGTTGGCTAGATACGGTTGAGTTGGCTAGATATGGTTGAGTTGGCTAGATATGGTGGAGTTGGCTAGATACGTTGAGTTGGCTAGATACAGTAGAGTTGGCTAGATACGGTTGAGTTGGCTAGATACGGTTGAGTTGGCTAGATATGGTGGAGTTGGCTAGTTATGGTTGAGTTGGCTAGATACGGTTGAGTTGGCCAGATATGTTGAGTTGGCTAGATACGGTTGAGTTGGCTAGATATGGTTGAGTTGGCTAGATACGGTTGAGTTGGCTATATACGTTGAGTTGGCTAGATACGGTGGAGTTGGCTAGATATGGTGGAGTTGGCTAGATACGTTGAGTTGGTTAGATACAGTAGAGTTGGCTAGATACGGTTGAGTTGGCTAGATATGGTTGAGTTGGCTAGTTATGGTTGAGTTGGCTAGATACGGTTGAGTTGGCTAGATACGGTTGAGTTGGCCAAATATGTTGAGTTGGCTAGATACGGTTGAGTTGGCCAGATATGTTGAGTTGGCTAGATACGGTTGAGTTGGCTAGATATGGTTGAGTTGGCTAGATATGGTTGAGTTGGCTAGATACGGTTGAGTTGGCTAGATAGGTTGAGTTGGCTAGATACGGTTGAGTTGGCTAGATACGGTTGAGTTGGCTAGATACGTTGAGTTGGCTAGATACGGTTGAGTTGGCTAGATATGGTTGAGTTGGCTAGATACGGTTGAGTTGGCTAGATACGGTTGAGTTGGCTAGATACGGTTGAGTTGGCTAGATACGGTTGAGTTGGCTAGATACGTTGAGTTGGCTAGATACGTTGAGTTGGCTAGATACGTTGAGTTGGCTAGATACGGTTGAGTTGGCTAGATATGGTTGAGTTGGCTAGATACGGTTGAGTTGGCTAGATATGGTTGAGTTGGCAAGATACGGTTGAGTTGGCTAGATACGGTTGAGTTGGCTAGATACGGTTGAGTTGGCTAGATACGGTTGAGTTGGCTAGATACGGTTGAGTTGGCTAGATATGGTTGAGTTGGCTAGATACGGTTGAGTTGGCTAGATACGGTTGAGTTGGCTAGATACGGTTGAGTTGGCTAGATATGGTTGAGTTGGCTAGATACGGTTGAGTTGGCTAGATACGGTTGAGTTGGCTAGATACGGTTGAGTTGGCTAGATACGGTTGAGTTGGCTAGATACGTTGAGTTGGCTAGATACGGTTGAGTTGGCTAGATACGGTTGAGTTGGCTAGATACGTTGAGTTGGCTAGATACGGTTGAGTTGGCCAGATATGTTGAGTTGGCTAGATACGTTGAGTTGGCTAGATACGGTTGAGTTGGCCAGATATGTTGAGTTGGCTAGATACGGTTGAGTTGGCCAGATATGGTTGAGTTGGCTAGATACGGTTGAGTTGGCTAGATACGGTTGAGTTGGCCAAATATGTTGAGTTGGCTAGATACGGTTGAGTTGGCCAGATATGTTGAGTTGGCTAGATATGGTTGAGTTGGCTAGATACGGTTGAGTTGGCTAGATATGGTTGAGTTGGCTAGATACGTTGAGTTGGCTAGATACGTTGAGTTGGCTAGATACGGTTGAGTTGGCTAGATATGGTTGAGTTGGCTAGATACGGTTGAGTTGGCTAGATATGGTTGAGTTGGCTAGATACGGTTGAGTTGGCTAGATACGGTTGAGTTGGCTAGATACGGTTGAGTTGGCTAGATACGGTTGAGTTGGCTAGATACGGTTGAGTTGGCTAGATATGGTTGAGTTGGCTAGATACGGTTGAGTTGGCTAGATACGGTTGAGTTGGCTAGATACGGTTGAGTTGGCTAGATACGGTTGAGTTGGCTAGATACGGTTGAGTTGGCTTGATATGATTGAGTTGGCTAGATACGTTGAGTTGGCTAGATACGGTTGAGTTGGCTAGATACGTTGAGTTGGCTAGATACGGTTGAGTTGGCTTGATATGATTGAGTTGGCTAGATACGGTTGAGTTGGCTAGATACGGTTGAGTTGGCTAGTTATGGTGGAGTTGGCTAGATACGGTTGAGTTGGCTAGATATGGTTGAGTTGGCTAGATACGCTTGAGTTGGCTAGATACGTTGAGTTGGCTAGATACGTTGAGTTGGCTAGATACGTTGAGTTGGCTAGATACGGTTGAGTTGGCTAGATACGGTTGAGTTGGCCAGATATGTTGAGTTGGCTAGATACAGTAGAGTTGACTAGATACGGTTGAGTTGGCTAGATATGGTGGAGTTGGCTAGATACAGTTGAGTTGGCTAGATACGGTTGAGTTGGCTAGATACGGTTGAGTTGGCTAGATACGGTTGAGTTGGCTAGATATGGTTGAGTTGGCTAGATACGGTTGAGTTGGCTAGATACGGTTGAGTTGGCTAGATACGGTTGAGTTGGCTAGATATGGTTGAGTTGGCTAGATACGGTTGAGTTGGCTAGATACGTTGAGTTGGCTAGATATGGTGGAGTTGGCTAGATACGTTGAGTTGGCTAGATACGGTTGAGTTGGCTAGATATGGTTGAGTTGGCTAGATACGGTTGAGTTGGCTAGATACGGTTGAGTTGGCTAGATACGGTTGAGTTGGCTAGACATGGTTGAGTTGGCTAGATACGGTTGAGTTAGCTAGATACGTTGAGTTGGCTAGATATGGTGGAGTTGGCTAGATACGTTGAGTTGGCTAGATACGGTTGAGTTGGCTAGATATGGTGGAGTTGGCTAGATATGGTGGAGTTGGCTAGATATGGTGGAGTTGGCTAGATATGGTGGAGTTGGCTAGATACGTTGAGTTGGCTAGATATGGTGGAGTTGGCTAGATATGTTGAGTTGGCTAGATATGGTGGAGTTGGCTAGATACGTTGAGTTGGCTAGATATGGTGGAGTTGGCTAGATATGGTGGAGTTGGCTAGATACGGTGGAGTTGGCTAGATACGGTTGAGTTGGCTAGATACGGTTGAGTTGGCTAGATACGGTGGAGTTGACTAGATACGGTGGAGTTGGCTAGATACGTTGAGTTGGCTAGATACGGTGGAGTTGTGAATCAGGGATCACATACTAAAATGTACTGTATGCACTCATTTTTTTTCCTTTGGAGTTACTTGTCTATATTATATAAAATATAAAAGAATCTTCTAACAGGGATGTTATGATACACTATTTAAAACCTTTTGGGCTCGACATGCCGCTAGCGCCCCACCTCGACAACATCCGGTGAGAATTCAAAATACAAACATTTTAATATTAAACATACATGAAAATACAAGTGTCATACATCATTTAAAAGCTTACCTTCTTGTTAATCTAGCTGCAAAAGGCTTTACGGTGAAAGCAGACCATGCGATTATCTGAGGACAGTGCCCAGCATAAAAAACATAAAAAACATTTTCCAAACCGGCAGAGGCCTCCCAAAAGTCAGAAATAGCGATAAAATATATCACTTACCTTTGAAGATCTTCCTCTGTTTGCAATCCCAAGGGTCCCATCTACACAACAAATAGTTGCATTGTTCGATACAGTCCTTCTTTATATCCCAAAAAAAGTAAGTTTAGTTGGTGCGCTTGATTCAGTAATCCACCTGTTCCACTCATTCAAAATGCATACAAAGGAATCCCAAAAGTTACCAATAAACTTTATCCAAACAAGTCAAACAACGTTTCTAATCAATCCTCAGGTACCCTAATATGTAAATAAACGCTAACATTTAAGATGGAAAATAGTGTGTTCAATACCGGAGATAAATAACGAAGTGCTCAACCTCATCCACGCGTGCCACAAGACTACATTCAAAATGAGAGCCAACTTGAAAAACAACAAATTCTAGCTCATTTTTCAAAAAACAAGCCTGAAACCCTTTCTAAAGACTGTTGACATCTAGTGGAAGCCATAGGAACTGCAATCTGGGAGGATTTCCTTTGATTTTCCCATAGACAAGCATTCCAATGGGTGGTCACCTCAACAACAAAAAAATGGAATGGATTCTCCTCGGGTTTTCACCTGCCATATCAGTTCTGTTATAGTCACAGACATTATTTAGTTATTTTTTTGCCCCCAATTTCGTGGTATCCAATTGGTAGTAGTTACAGTCTTTTCTCATCGCTGCAACTCCGTTACGGACTCGGGAGAGGCGAAGGTCAAGAGCCATGCATCCTCCAAAACACAACCCAACCAAGCCGCACTGCTTCTTGACACAATGCCCATCCAACCCGGAAGCCAGCCGCACTAATGTGTCGGAGGAAACACCGTACACCTGGCGACCATGTCAGCGTGCACTGCGCCCGGCCCGCCACAGGAGTCGCTAGTGCGCGATGAGACAAGGATATCCCTGCCGGCCAAACCCTCCCTTAACCCGGACGACGCTGGGCCAAACCCTCCCCTAACCCGGACGACGCTGAGCCATTTGACTCACAGACATTATTTTAACAGTTTTAGAAACTTCACATTGTTTTCTATCCAATACTACCAATTATATGCATATCCTAGCTTCTGGGCCTGAGTAACAGGTAGTTTACTTTGGGTACGTCAGTCATCCAAACTTCCGAATACTGCCCCCTATCCCTAAGAAGATCTAATGGCTGTTCTAGACTCATCAAAACAATTGTCATTAGTGAATTATAGCGTGTTCATGTTAACATATGATCTGTGCTGTAGGTTGAGCTATTTTAATGATAGGCATTGATTGGTTAACATTATGTGTGTGTGAGGTTCTGTGATGTTGTCTGTCAGCCAGCGGTTAAGCCAAGGGTAACTGGACAGACTCTGATCTACGTGTGTGTGTGTGTGTAAGTTAAGGACTGTGTGTGTTTTTGTGTGTGCGCGAGCGAGCGTGCATGTGTGTATGCCTACGTTCATCCGTTCATGTGCGTGTGTGTGTGTTGGTGTGTGTGTGTGCGTGCGTGAGCATGCATATGTGTGTGTGTGTGTGTGTCTGTGTGTGTGTCTGTGTGTGTGTCTGTGTGTGTGTCTGTGTGTGTTTCTGTGTGTGTGTGTGTCCCTATCATCGTGCCTAGCATGCAGGTGGAGGGGTGGGAGAATGGAGGAGGGGGAGAGGTGGAATGGAGGTAGGAGGGAGAGGTGGAGGGAGAGAGGAGGGAGAGAAGAGGGATGAGCGGGGAGAGAAGAACGAGGAGGGGAGGGGAGGGTGGTGGAATGGGGGTGGAAGAAGAAAGGGAGGGATTGGGAGGATCTCAAGGATGAGTCACAGAACAACCAGAATCCCAAATTAACTTTACGCTTTTCCTTCTCTTTTCTTCTCCCTGTATCTTTCCTTCCTTTCTCTCTTCCTGTATCTTTCCTTCCCTCCTTCCCTGTCCCTCTCCCTGTATCCTTCCTTCCTTCCTTCCTTCTTTCCTTCCCTCCTTCCCTGTCCCTCTCCCTGTATCCTTCCTTCCCTTCCCTGTCCCTGTTCCTCTCCCTGTATCCTTCCTTCCTTCCCTGTCCCTCTCCCTGTATCCTTCCTTCCTTCCTTCCTTCCTTCCCTGTTCCTCTCCCTGTATCCTTCCTTCCTTCCCTTCCCTGTCCCTCTCCCTGTATCCTTCCTTCCTTCCCTCTTTCCCTGTTCCTGTATCCTTCCTTCCTTCCCTTCCCTGTCCCTCTCCCTGTATCCTTCCTTCCTTCCCTTCCCTGTCCCTCTCCCTGTATCCTTCCTTCCTTCCTTCCTTCCTTCCTTCCTTCCTTCCTTCCTTCCTTCCTTCCTTCCTTCCTTCCTTCCTTCCTTCCTTCCCTGTTCCTCTCCCTGTATCCTTCCTTCCTTCCCTTCCCTGTCCCTCTCCCTGTATCCTTCCTTCCTTCCCTCTTTCCCTGTTCCTGTATCCTTCCTTCCTTCCCTTCCCTGTTCCTCTCCCTGTATATTTCCTTCCCTCCTTCCCTGTGCCTCTCTTTCTCATGAGGGTGAGGGACAACGTGCAATATCCCCCCCTCTTTAACTCTCCCTCTCTCTGCCTCCCTCCATCTCTCACCGTCTCTCTCCTTCTCTCTCTCTCTCTCTCTCTCTCTGTCTCTCTGTCTCGCTCCCTCTCTCTCCCACGAGATCACAGAAGAGATGGAGAGAGAGAGAGGGAGAGAGAGAGAGAGAGAGGAAGGAAGGAGTAAGTGAGGGGGCAGGAGTAGAGACATATTTAGAAGGAGAGGAAGCATGGGAATGAAACACTAATAAAGAGGTCTGAGTAAATGCTAAATGCGTCTCTTCCTTTTGGTCTAAAAGAGTCTAAAACAGCTAGTGGGAGGAGACTGACCAGATACTGTCCTGCTCTAAATTCACAGGAGAGGTGAGACACGATCTATACTTGTGAAACCACTTGACACACACGCGCAGGTCAGTGGTGGTCAGTGACCTTTAAGATGAGCAGGGCCTTGTTTATCTTTCAGCATGTTGGATGACTGTCGTTCATATTCCATTCACCCAGCTCAATGTAACATTGATAGGTTTTAAGCCTCTACACGATACTCAGATTTTCCATTGTACACATCATGAGGTGGGTTTATAGGTGGAGGGGCTCAGGTCGAAAGAAAATGTTTGAGTAATCAAGGTGACAGACAGTGACACATTCAATACCGCCTTGCACACACTTGCCTGCGTCTGGCTTATCCAGGGTGTAGTCGTTAGTCCAACAGGTGCCTGCGTCTGGCTGATCCAGGGTGTAGTCATTAGTCCAACAGTTGCCTGCGTCTGGCTGATCTCGGGTGTAATCGTTAGTCCAACAGTTGCCTGCGTCTGGCTGATCCAGGGTGTAGTCGTTAGTCCAACCGTTGCCTGCGTCTGGCTGATCCAGGGTGTAGTCGTTAGTCCAACAGTTGCCTGCGTCTGGCTGATCCAGGGTGTAGTCGTTAGTCCAACAGTTGCCTGCGTCTGGCTGATCTCGGGTGTAATCGTTAGTCCAACAGTTGCCTGCGTCTGGCTGATCCAGGGTGTAGTCGTTAGTCCAACCGTTGCCTGCGTCTGGCTGATCCAGGGTGTAATCGTTAGTCCAACCGTTGCCTGCATCTGGCTGATCCAGGGTGTAGTCGTTAGTCCAACAGTTGCCTGCGTCTGGCTGATCCAGGGTGTAATCGTTAGTCCAACAGTTGCCTGCGTCTGGCTGATCCAGGGTGTAATCGTTAGTCCAACAGTTGCCTGCGTCTGGCTGATCCAGGGTGTAATCGTTAGTCCAACAGTTGCCTGCGTCTGGCTGATCCAGGGTGTAATCGTTAGTCCAACAGTTGCCTGCGTCTGGCTGATCCAGGGTGTAGTCGTTAGTCCAACAGTTGCCTGCGTCTGGCTGATCCAGGGTGTAATCGTTAGTCCAACAGTTGCCTGCGTCTGGCTGATCCAGGGTGTAATCGTTAGTCCAACAGTTGCCTGCGTCTGGCTGATCCAGGGTGTAATCGTTAGTCCAACCGTTGCCTACGTCTGGCTGATCCAGGGTGTAGTCGTTAGTCCAACAGTTGCCTGCGTCTGGCTGATCCAGGGTGTAATCGTTAGTCCAACAGTTGCCTGCGTCTGGCTGATCCAGGGTGTAGTCGTTAGTCCAACAGTTGCCTGCGTCTGGCTGATCCAGGGTGTAGTCGTTAGTCCAACAGTTGCCTGC
>NC_048579.1:65442078-65447078 GCF_013265735.2 Oncorhynchus mykiss
CAGACAAACTGACACTACGTCCTAAATGAGCTCATGTTCCATAGGTAATGCACTACTTCCGACTACAGCCCATAGGGGCTCTATGTAGGGAATAGGGTGCCGTGTGGGACATTGTAGTTGTCACGAGAGACGTCTTCTGACCTGGCCGGGACAGGTTAGGGAGGGAGGGAGGGATGGAGGGGGGAAGGTAGAGAGGGAGGAGGGAGAGAGTAGGTAGAGGGAGGGAGGGAGGACAGTAGTGGAGGACGAGGAGGGAGAGAGTAGGTAGAGGGAGGGAGGGAGGACAGTAGTGGAGGAGGAGGAGGGGAGATGGACATAGAGGGAGGGAGGGAGGGAGGACAGTAGTGGAGTAGGAGGAGGGGAGATGGACATAGAGGGAGGGAGGGAGGGAGGACAGTAGTGGAGGAGGAGGTGGGGAGGGACGTAGAGGGAGGGAGGGAGGACAGTAGTGGAGGAGGAGGTGGGGAGGGACATAGAGGGAGGGAGGGAGGACAGTAGTGGAGGAGGAGGAGGGGAGATGGACATAGAGGGAGGGAGGGAGGGAGGACAGTAGTGGAGTAGGAGGAGGGGAGATGGACATAGAGGGAGGGAGGGAGGGAGGACAGTAGTGGAGGAGGAGGTGGGGAGGGACGTAGAGGGAGGGAGGGAGGACAGTAGTGGAGGAGGAGGTGGGGAGGGACATAGAGGGAGGGAGGGAGGACAGTAGTGGAGGAGGAGGAGGGGAGATGGACATAGAGGGAGGGAGGGAGGGAGGACAGTAGTGGAGTAGGAGGAGGGGAGATGGACATAGAGGGAGGGAGGGAGGACAGTAGTGGAGGAGGAGGTGGGGAGGGACGTAGAGGGAGGGAGGGAGGACAGTAGTGGAGGAGGAGGTGGGGAGGGACGTAGAGGGAGGGAGGAGAGGGGAGGAGGGAGAGAGTAGGTAGAGAGAGAGAGAGAGAGAGAGGATGACAGGCAGGGAGGTATGACAGTAGTGGAGGAGGAGGAGGAGGAGGAGGAGGGGAGAGGGACGTAGAGGGAGGGAGGACAGGGGAGGAGGAGGGGTGATGGTGGTGGTGGGTAATTGTGGTGATGGAAGCCAGGTTTCTCTCCTCTTTCAGCTCTGCACAGACACTCACATCCTCCCTTCTCCCTTTTTTCAAGTGGAAAAGAAGAGATAAAGATGGAAAGAGAGAGAGATTGAGAGAGAGAGATATGTCAAAACTAGAGGTTCCTTCTCAAGCACCGTCCCAAATAAAATACTAATCTGCTTCTCTTGGTTCCCTCTTGGTTCTCCCTCCTCTCTGTTTTCTGTCGTTCACGCGACTGACCCGTGTAACAACCTCCATATTAGGACAAGCCCAGAGAGACAGAGTGGGACACACACACACACCTCGAACACACACTCTTTTAAGAGGTCAGAAGGTCGTGTTTACGTGTCACTGATGTTAAAACGTGACTGACAGGTCTTTATGAATTTTAGTTATTGTCACTCGATGTTCTCCGTCTGTTCTCTTGTCTTCCAATAGTATGGTACTATATAGGGAATAGTATGGTACTATATAGGGAATAGTATGGTACTATATAGGGAATAGTATGGCACTATATAGGGAATAGTATGGTACTAAATATGGAATAGTATGGTACTATATAGGGAATAGTATGGCACTATATAGGGAATAGTATGGCACTATATAGGGAATAGTATGGTACTAAATATGGAATAGTATGGTACTATATATGGAATAGTATGGTACTAAATATGGAATAGTATGGTACTATATAGGGAATAGTATGGTACTATATAGGGAATAGTATGGTACTATATAGGGAATAGTATGGTACTATATAGGGAATAGTATGGTACTATATAGGGAATAGTATGGTACTATATAGGGAATAGTAGGGCACTATATAGGGAATAGTATGGTACTATATAGGGAATAGTATGGTACTATATAGGGAATAGTATGGTACTATATAGGGAATAGTATGGTACTATATAGGGAATAGTATGGTACTATATAGGGAATAGTATGGTACTATATAGGGAATAGTATGGTACTATATAGGGAATAGTAGGGCACTATATAGGGAATAGTATGGTACTATATAGGGAATAGTATGGTACTATATAGGGAATAGTATGGTACTATATAGGGAATAGTAGGGCACTATATAGGGAATAGTATGGTACTATATAGGGAATAGTATGGTACTATATAGGGAATAGTATGGTACTATATAGGGAATAGTATGGTACTATATAGGGAATAGTATGGTACTATATAGGGAATAGTATGGTACTATATAGGGAATAGTAGGGCACTATATAGGGAATAGTATGGTACTATATAGGGAATAGTATGGTACTATATAGGGAATAGTATGGTACTATATAGGGAATAGTATGGTACTATATAGGGAATAGTAGGGCACTATATAGGGAATAGTATGGTACTATATAGGGAATAGTATGGTACTATATAGGGAATAGTATGGTAATATATAGGGAATAGTAGGGTACTATATAGGGAATAGTATGGTACTATATAGGGAATAATAGGGTACTATATAGGGAATAGTATGGTACTATATAGGGAATAGTATGGTACTATATAGGGAATAGTAGGGTACTATATAGGGAATAGTATGGTACTATATAGGGAATAGTATGGTACTATATAGGGAATAGTAGGGCACTATATAGGGAATAGGGTGGTACTATATAGGGAATAGTAGGGTACTATATAGGGAATAGTATGGTACTATATAGGGAATAGTAGGGCACTATATAGGGAATAGTAGGGTACTATATAGGGAATAGTATGGTACTATATAGGGAATAGTATGGTACTATATAGGGAATAGTAGGGCACTATATAGGGAATAGTATGGTACTATATAGGGAATAGTATGGTACTATATAGGGAATAGTAGGGTACTATATAGGGAATAGTATGGTACTATATAGGGAATAGTAGGGTACTATATAGGGAATAGTATGGTACTATATAGGGAATAGTATGGTACTATATAGGGAATAGTAGGGCACTATATAGGGAATAGGGTGGTACTATATAGGGAATAGTAGGGTACTATATAGGGAATAGTATGGTACTATATAGGGAATAGTAGGGCACTATATAGGGAATAGTAGGGTACTATATAGGGAATAGTATGGTACTATATAGGGAATAGTATGGTACTATATAGGGAATAGTAGGGCACTATATAGGGAATAGTATGGTACTATATAGGGAATAGTATGGTACTATATAGGGAATAGTAGGGTACTATATAGGGAATAGTATGGTACTATATAGGGAATAGTAGGGCACTATATAGGGAATAGTAGGGTACTATATAGGGAATAGGGTGCCATTTGGGATGCATACTTTCTCTGTCATCTGATCTCCAGCTTCCTTCCTTAACTCCAGCTCTTCCAGACCGTTTGAAATTATCATTTTGATGACTATATTTGCGAACTGCGTGGCCTTAGCTGTCTACATCCCCTTCCCAGAGGACGACTCCAACGCCACCAACTCAAACCTGGTAAGTCACACCTGACCTGACACAGGCTCTTATGTCATGTTGCTATGGTTATTCCGCTCTGTTTGACTGTAGGTACCAGGTGGCTGTGTGTGTGGGGGGGTTGAGTTGTCGTGGTTACCTGTATCCCCATCCTCCATGTTGTGGTTTGGTGAGAACAGGGCATGTGGAGGGCAGCTAATACGTTGCCTTGGGACTTCTGTATGGTACATACTGTATGTGTTGGTGTCTGAGCATATGTACACGGGGTCTGATCATGTACATGGTGTCTGATCATGCACATGGTGTCTGATCATGTACATGGTGTTTGAGTAGAGTGAGTGGAGGGAATGTGGGGCTCCCGAGTGGCGCAGGGGTCTAAGGCACTGCATCTCAGATAGAGGCGTCACTGTAGTCAATGGTTCCAATCCAGGCTGCATCACATCTGGCTGTGATTGGGAGTCCCATAGGGTGGCGCACAATTGGCCCAGGTTTGGCCGGGGTAGGCCGTCATTGTAAATAAGAATTTGTTCTTATCTGACTTTCCTAATTACATTTTATAATGTGTGGTGATCTGGTCCTCCTGTGTGTTACTGTGTGTGGTTGAGATGGTAACTGCTGGCTGTGTGGTGACCTGGCCCTCCTGCTGGCTATGTGGTGACCTGGTCCTCCTGCTGGCTATGTGGTGACCTGGTCCTCCTGTGTGTTACTGTGTGTGGTTGAGCCGGTAACTGCTGGCTGTGTGGTGACCTGGTCCTCCTGCTGGCTATGTGGTGACCTGGTCCTCCTGCTGGCTATGTGGTGACCTGGTCCTCCTGCTGGCTATGTGGTGACCTGGTCCTCCTGTGTGTTACTGTGTGTGGTTGAGATGGTAACTGCTGGCTGTGTGGTGACCTGGTCCTCCTGCTGGCTATGTGGTGACCTGGTCCTCCTGCTGGCTATGTGGTGACCTGGTCCTCCTGCTGGCTATGTGGTGACCTGGTCCTCCTGCTGGCTGTGTGGTGACCTGGTCCTCCTGCTGGCTATGTGGTGACCTGGTGTTACTGTGTGTGGTTGAGCCGGTAACTGCTGGCTGTGTGGTGACCTGGTCCTCCTGCTGGCTATGTGGTGACCTGGTCCTCCTGCTGGCTATGTGGTGACCTGGTCCTCCTGCTGGCTATGTGGTGACCTGGTCCTCCTGCTGGCTATGTGATGACCTGGTCCTCCTGCTGGCTATGTGGTGACCTGGTCCTCCTGTGTGTTACTGTGTGTGGTTGAGATGGTAACTGCTGGCTGTGTGGTGACCTGGTCCTCCTGCTGGCTATGTGGTGACCTGGTCCTCCTGTGTGTTACTGTGTGTGGTTGAGATGGTAACTGCTGGCTGTGCGGTGAACTGGTCCTCCTGTGTGTTACTGTGTGTGGTTGAGACGGTAACTGCTGGCTGTATGGTGACCTGGTCCTCCTGCTGACTGTGCGGTGACCTGGTCCTCCTGTGTGTTAGTGTGCGTGGT